>NC_137698.1:34272945-34312945 GCF_964034855.1 Anser brachyrhynchus | reverse complement strand
GTGTCACAGGGGTCAGGAGAAGAAGAATCTTTTAATAACTAAGGATACTCAGAAGGGCTAACAGGCATGCAGAAAAACAGTGGAGAGTATATTGAAACATGAAAGACCCTCACTGTAGTTTGTAACACAATCCAGTATAAAAAACATTTTTGATATCCAAAACCTCTTGTCAACATAATGCCTGGGGGAAAAAAGATATCTTTCAGGGTGAAAAACCTGTACCGCTTCCTACAATTCAGAGGGTGTGCAAAAGCAGACTGTGATCATCATTATCACAGCTACTTAAGCCACCATAAATCCAGACTGCTGCAGAACCACAGTCCCTGGTCAAACATTTGTTATACCAAACATACCTTGCACTAGCACAAAACCCAGGTAACCACATACAGAAAACTATTTCAGGGAGCTTTGCCAGCTGAAAACTAACCATTTGTTAGGGGTGGGGGACTCATTTTTAAATGAATCAAACCTAGCTTGTGGCAAGTTACTCAAGGCAGTATGTATTTAAGTTGAATTTTACTGTCTACCCCCATACACAATACCACGTGAACAAAACAGGAACCCTAAATGGCCTAGATTGTATAATCTCCCACGTGCTTCTCTATCCCTAGTTACGGCAACTTTCCTTACTGACAGGACATGGCAAAAGACCCATTTTTCCTTTAAGAAGTTTCCGAAGTCTGAAGGAAGGACAGAAAACTATGCCACCGATCTCCTGTTACTGAGGCTACTTAGATTACCTAAACATTCACACTTATAATTACAGACAGAATCTCTAACAGTGCACATTAAGCAAGTATTTGCATAAGTACGTATCTACAAGGGTAAGTCTGGTGAGAAATATCTCAGGCTGTAAAATTTTCATATGTTCCAGAATCTTTTCTTCAATTGTTCTCTGCACTTCTCCAACATGAGTAATGCTTTTGTTTCTATATATTGAAGTGAAAATTTGTCCAATAAAGTACATATGCTTTCTTCTTAAACAGCATTAGAACTTGATTTTAATTATAAAGGGTATAGAAGCACGAAGAGTCTAACAAAACAGGCATCCAGAATATCTGTTTTGTATTGCTGCCTAATATTTTAACTGCTGCAAGGTGGAAGTGCAACTTTAAGGGCCATAGCAGGTTATGCATGGTACATTAACTATATTTTTCTGTACAATCTACAATGCCCCCATACAAATAAAAAATGTTTCCTTGGTGAAATAACCACTGTCCTTTCAACAGCACCAGGCAAGTAACTTTTAAGCAGGCAGTTTCACTACTGGTGTGAATCACATCTACAATAACTTCCTGCTATTCCCTAAGGACCACAGAGAGAGTTTTCCTAGGTGCTGTAAAGGGGAAAACAGAAGTAATTTACCAAAAGAAGATCAAACCAGTCTTGTAAGTAGGAAGTGAGCTGTCTTGAGTTTCTGTGACTTACCCTAATTTACACTTTGAGTTAGTGTAAGAACCCATCCCTTTTGATTAAGGAATACAGTTGCGTCCAGAAGAAAAGGGGTATGTAGTGAAAGATGCATACGGTCAAAGACAGACAAGATGTGCCTTACTGAGAAAATCACTATTCCTACCGAAAAGGGGCCAGCAAGGTCTTTAAGGTACAACGCCAAAGTGAAGAATGACCCACTTTAAAACAGGATTAAAAGCTCATCCCAAGATCCAAAAAGAACACTCACAAGGTTCTTGTATACAGACAGTGACAAAAGACATGCCTTTATTTCACCTGTGCATGCATAAATAAATATTGAAAGGATTTTATTAAAACCAAGGCTAGAGTACGTATCATTTACTCTCGGCAGAAATTTACAGGAATAAATTCTTCGCAAATACTTGTCAGATTTGGATAAATGTTTAAGATCCACCCTTGTATTTTTTCACTAGCCTACCTTCCTTCTGCAGTGAGGCATAAATTTTCTTTTAAATATACTGCACAGCAGTAAACACCGCTCGTGAATATAAGATTTATAGCACATTAATAAAATCATATAGGCACACTGGCCTTAAATATATGAGGCACACAATTTAAGTTTTCATGACTACCTCAAAAGAGACCTAGAGTAGCCATGCAGCATGTTTTAATCTACAGAATATTTACACCTACACATCATTCACCTCTTACCTATCTCTAATTATTTATTTTCTCCAGTACAGAACGAACTTCTGAAAGATTAACGTTACACAGAGGAAGTGATATTTACTAGATTAGTTTAGGGTGGCAAAAAAAGCAAAATAACACTTACCTACAAGCAACAAGAGAGCACAGGATCTTAAGATTTGTCTCACATAAAAGAGAAATAAAAATATCAAAGAAAAAATATAATACCTAAAAACAATGAAGGAGAGGCAGGAGGCAGAACAACAAAAACATCTATAATCCAAACTCCAACGAGCAACAGAATTTCTGCAAATATCTTGGTGGATACTCGTGGAAGACAAAATACCTATGACATAACATAAGAGTGCAAAAGTCCAGAGATAGTAAAGAACTTCTGAACTATCATTTCAGTTGGTATTTATCAATTCATTGTTGGAATTTTATGTCAATCAAATTCCTGTATATCAATTCAAGATGAAATTGCTTATGAGAAATGTTAATTTTTGATCTGTCAAACAATCCTACATGGAGGAAAGGTTTCAAAACTTTTAAAAATAATGAAATTTTTTAAAACAAAGGATTTTGGTTAAAAAAAAATGCCTTGCTTAGTTAAATTTTGGAGATTATTAATTATGGCTATTCTTGTGCACACACACTGAGTGAATAATACTTGAAGCCAGAGGTCAAAATAAAATACTTAAATTGACTCAATTTGATTTTAATACCATTAGTTCACAGAGGAGTTATTTTGTTGTTGTTATTTGTGTTTGTTTGTTTGTTTTTAAGCTTTGATTTTTCACCTTATTCCAGGTATAGCAGACAAAATATCAATAACTGACTTAATAAGAAAATGCTTTCCTCCTGACTCTGCTATACTCCTATTTGTTTTCCAACAATGTAATATAACTCAGTTAAATGACTTATTGTGGATATAGATCAGGAAAATCAGAATCCAGACCAAGAGTAATGGGAGGCAAATCTTTAATCCTTCAAAGGTGCCCCCGCATTGCCAGAGCTTTGCAAATAAGGCACGTTTTCCTGAAGTGGGCTACTGAAACTACCTTGCTACGGGGAAAATCTGGAACTAAGACAACCCAATCACACTTTCACTGGCTTCTCCTACCTGTCCCAAGCATAAGGCTAATTAGGGATATATTTAGGATAGATAAGGCAGGCCAGCACATGCTGCTCTGACCAACTTTGTTTTATGCTAGTCGTTACAAGCCAGAAAAAGTTGTGCTCACTTGCACTGAATGCTAAGCAAGTGTCCTGCACTGAAGAGTAATTTTCTACCTCAGTTTGTCTCCCTAATGAAGATCGATTTATTCCTACATCCATAAGCATCAGTCACCTTGCATACTCTAACGTAAAACCTTATGGGAAAATCAGTGAAAGTTATCATTTTAGAATCCCTGACATGGAGAAATCACAAAACTAAAACATCTGAAATCATTAACGAAAACGTATCTTAGTCAAAAGTTTATATACATTTTTTATCCACTAAGAGACCGAAGCAGACATTCCCAGCAGCTCAAAGAGAAATCACATTTCAGGTTTACATTTCAATATGGGACAGCAGAAACCAATCCTAGTACAACTGGGGGAAATTGAAGGTTTCCATCCTGCCTCGTATGTAACAGATGTGGGAAGGGGGGCCACTAAGCAGGTAATTCATCGTTTGCCTTGATTTAATTCAAATGAGAAAAAGAAAAGGCAGGAAGAATATTCTGAAGAATAGGTGGAAGCAATATTCCAGTTTTGTATTCATATGCTAGCAGTGAATAGAAATCCGTCAAGAGGTTTCGTTAAGAAAAGACTCTTTCAAAGTAGTTTCCATGAAAACCATTTTTTCCTCAGAGCGCATGCAGGTCATTGCATGAATTGATCAGTATAAGATACCTAAGCAACAGAATACCTATTTTACTCTGGGATTAAGGAGCAGAAGACAAGTGTAAAATCTATTTAAACCAGTACAGAAATAGAGTTTATAATGAATCCTAAAATTCTAGCACATGTTGTCAACATAATTTGTGGTAGGTAAGAAGACACAAAAAATAGCTAGGAAGTTTCAAGATGTAAGCAATCTATGTGATTCTGAACTTATGTAAGAGAATCTTAGTAAAATTCTTAGTTACTTAGAATTAGTTACTTAGTTACTTAGAATTCTTAGTAAAACAATCTTTGAATTTTGCTGCCCTGTGACGCAGATGCAATAGAATATAGCAACAGCTCCCCAATATCACATATGAAACACAATTCATTCTCCCTATGAAAGTGTTATCTTTCCAAAGACTTTGAAAGTTGCTCACAGGAATAAAAGTAGACCAAGCGACTCTTGCATAAAAAGACAGCCACCAAATATAATTAGAATGCGCAAGGTGTCTCATGTATGTACACAAATACACACTGCAACATGTAGACAAAATTAAATCCTTGAGATACAACACTCCTCGGTTTTAATTTAAAGAATGTATAGATACACTGAGTATCTACAACCCCAGATCATATTTAACGAACAAGTACAACTTGCTGGACACCAACAATGTGTTCAGATCTGTAGCGGGGAACAAAGTTAAAACAACAGACATCCCAAAAAAAGCAAAAAGCCGCTCAGTATTGGCACAAATTTACAGGAGCATTATCAATGACTTCATGTGAAAAAGGGAGGACTGAGGCCTCATAAAAAGCACAGCTCAAAAGTAAATATTTTATTGTAATACAGATAAACACTTGTTTCCAAAATTGTTATATAGAACTTACACAATATTTACATACTTAAATCCATTACTGTTAAATAATAACTCTTTGGAAGAAAGAAAATAAATTCTGTACATTTGTACAGCATCTAGCAAATTCAGTCCTGACTCAATTGGCACAATACTGATATAATCATTAAATAAATGTGATAGTAATGCAACCTTCCACGCAGTAAAATTAGATAATGGACTAATACATTGCATCCTATTGATTCTGAAATGAAATTGTAGAAGAGAGTCAACAGTGCCACAGTCTCCAAAAGATCGTACCTTTAATTATTTAATATAGCCAAAATGTAGTAATTTTTCAGAGGAGTTTACTTATCAACATTCTTCATCTTAACATTATATTCCAAATTGTATAAAATATTTTAACATTCACCAGATTTAATGCAATACGCTTTACTGCAAGAGACAACAGCAAAGGATTCTGATTCTTAGAAGGTCCCTTGCAGTATCTCTGGACGTTTACATAACAGAAATGGTAAGCTAATTTATATTTCTAGCAATTTCTTTTTTCAAATGGACTTAGTTAATGACTTTAATCAAACGGCTGAAGGCTCTAGATTAAAAAATACATATTTACCTAAAATCTACTTGAACCCACATCTAACAGTACTCAGGTTTGTTCAGAATGAAGGATGACAAACACTGGAGATATGCTTGTGATTTCCTCCATTTCAGAAGAAGAAAAACAAACATACTGAATAAAATGTCAGCTTTTGAGTTTCAAAGTGTGGGGGGGGGGGGGGGGGGGGAGAAACGTATTACTTCAAAAAAAATGTTTCAGGAAAATCACAGGCGTGTCAAATCACTATCCACCTTTCTTTTAAGCAATACAAAAGAGCAGTAATGAACTCAAATGTCAGGTAAGCGAGACTTTAATTGCCAGATTCTTTGATAGCAATGTACTCATTTCAGGTGGATTTTAAGAATCAACGCAACTTCAGTCTTCCTAACTAACATACACACACATACATACACACTGTTTTTAAACAGCACATCAGTCTAAAAGGTGTTTTGTCAAATGATGCTTTTACCTTTGTTCTGAACATGTTTTAAGGTGTTTATTTGTTTGGGGTTTTTTTCATAGTTTTCTTGCAGCTTGTTTGCAGTTAACCACCACTTCTTGCTTTTGAAATAATTTTTCTTTGTCAGCTTATAGAGGGGTTCAGGCAAAATGCTAAACTGATTGCAATTGTATCACGAACATCTGCAATGTGTCGATCATTTTATTGCTAAATCCTTCAAACAGTTGCATGTAAGTAAACCGACTGATAGACAATTGCTTCCAGACTGAGCCTTAATAACTTATCACAAATCTGTTTTTAGAAAAGGCATTTTTCTTTGTGCTGTCTTGTTATCTTGCAATTAACTTCAGAAGTTCCCATTATAATCGGTTTTATTTTTCAGAATTGTTATTTGTTTTTTCTTATTCTACAACTACACATATTGTTTTTATAAAGCTATTCTAAAATTATTTCTCTGCTAGCCTATAAATTTTTAAAACCTACTGGACACCCATTTTATGTCGGCTGTATGAATTAACCTTCCCACCATAAGAAATTGTCTTTCAGACACTGATGCTGTGAAGTACCTGTCTTCTTTTACTTACAAATTATAGACTGTTTCAAAGTGTAGAGTGCTTCAAAATAAAAATGAAAGTAGTGTCCGATCTCAAACAATATTTTTTTAAAGAAATTACCCCAGTAAGTCTAAACAGATATATGATTACAATCATAAGTTTTGGATCTTTTGCTTTCCTTATATTCAGCATATTAAAATGTAACGTTTTTAATGACAGATTAGAAAGAAGATCAGACCCACTTTGAAGTATATTGCATCAGGAACGTGCCACTGATGCATTGTTTGTTTAATTCAGGTATATTTGATCCCGGCAAATTGTAATTCTGTAAGCTCATTTAAAACCTCAACAAACCCCAACTCTTAAGACTTTATTTACTAACACTGTTTATGCCTAAATTGCTTGAAAATACCTCGACAAACCTGACATTGCAAACAAAGACCACACTTCCTGTTACAATATTGAATCTGGAACATCATCAATGTTTTGTTCAGCTTGCATAAGTCACAACTGATTGGACACAGTCCCTGTGGGCATGCCATTTCATCCAGACTGGACGGTTCATTAGTCATAATTACTATAACTGTACAGCAGAGACTGCAGTTTTATCTCATCATACATCTTTGATAAAGCTGCTTCTATTTCTGCTTCATCAGCATGTGAAGTTACATTATTGGAGCTTTTATTTTCCAATCTGTGATTAACGTTGGTTGTTCTGCTTATGAAACGCGTACTAACATTCGAGATAACATACAAAGTCAGGCCACGACGTGACCACCACTTGAACTTTGTGTTAAAAATCGTGCAGCAGTTATTGCTGCACAGGAAGAATAGATTCTGAAATGACAGACTCGCTAAGAAAATCTAACAAAGAAGATACCAACGCTCCGGTTTATAAGAGGAGATAACTGTTGGCTTCTATTGTGAAGTGTGATCTAAAATAGAAAAAGACTTGATCTAATAACAAATGTGAATGCAGCTCTTAACAAAATGTATTTCAAACGTATACAAGTAGCGCACTAAGGCATTTTCTTGTCGTGGTGCTTGTTGCTGATTTTTCCATCTTATTGTGCGGTAACAGGAAACACAAAGCCTGGTGGCACCATCTGAGTGTGCAGCGTGTACCCATGATAGGCCACATAAACAGTCATAATCGACAGTTACATGCAGGCACTGAGGCTGCAAAAATCCCAGAGTAATTAGTGTTGTCTGAATGCAATGACATCTGTTTTCTCATGGTCCTCTAGACTTGTCAGGCCAATAAGATGTATATGAAAAAATATGACAAGCATTGCAAATGCCCTTCTGAAAGGTCTCACTTTGGGGGAAGCTGAAGAAATGACACATGCCACCTCTTTTTTTGCCAATATACCTAACAGCCAAAGCTTCAAGATTTGAAAAGGTCTTTTGAGTCATTTCGCATTTGACTATGAAAGGTTTATTCAGAACACAGGCACAGTGCTTAGCAAAGAAAATATTGCAGCAGGTTTTGTTCTTTAACAAAAGCAGGCTTCATTAACAGAAGAGGAATAAAACGTGACTTCTGACTGGAGTGCTTATATGTTGGTCAGTGTCAGCTATACCTTCCTTTTTAATTGAAGCAGCAGACACCAGCTAGCATATAATGCATATGCTTGTGTGTGTGTGTATGTATATATATATATATATATATATATATACACACACATTTTTGTATATTTTTGCTTAAAGAGTGGAACAAGAACAGTTTTACAGCTGAGATTTCTGGCATTGCAGAAACATTATAGCCTTTCCAGCTGAAGACCTAGGCTTTTGCTTCAGGATTCACAACCTTTTTCCTTAATAGTGCCTATCTCTCAGTTCTTTCTCTGGACCGTAGCAGTATGTTTGAGCATGCGTTTTCTCCAAGAAAGACATTAGTCATCATTAACAGAAGCACTGACACCAAGCCTAAGTGCCTCTCCACAATGACCAAGTGGCAATCATCTTTCTCTTACACTGTCACTGCTGATTAGGGTTTTCTTTCATGAAAATTTAATTTGTCGCCTTTCTGCAGCTCCTTTTTACGTTTCTGCAATAACACAACATGCCAGCAACACTGAAAATGCACTGAAAGATGCTGTACTTGTTTATAAGGAAAGATAAGACTTGAACTGCTCGGCTGTACTTTTTACCTCGTTTAACATAAAAAAAGGCCCTGCGAGACGTAGTCACTACTGACAGAGGAAAAACTCTCACTGAATAGCTAAGGCCTCAGACAACCCAGCACACCTTCTATCCAGCTAACCGAAAAATATTTCGTCTGGAAGACAGTCACCCCGTCTTCCAAGGCTTTGTTCACTAGGCAATGCAACAATACCTAAACAGATTTTTATACCTAATTAATTTTATAACTGCTTCAAATATACAGGTACTCAGGTTTGTAGCTTATACAAATATTTATTAACGGATTTCTTAATCCTCTGATAAATTTCAGCTCGCTTCTTGCGTCTGTGTCAACATTGCTCTTGCAGTTAAAAAGGCAGCCACGAAGAAAATGGCTCTAGCGGCTGCAGACGGATGAAAAAGTTTCAGTCATGTATGATACTTTGCAGCTATTCAATATACACAGTCTCAGATTCCCGCTCTGCGTAACATTACAAACATTGTTAAACAAGATACCATAGCAATGAGTTATTTTAAGGAAGTTTTTCAAAACATTTACTCTCCTGCTTTATTTCAATTTGTTTAAAGATTTTTTTTAATTATAAGCACATGCTATTTTGTTAACATCTGCGCACAGCATAAAACCTGACTGAATTCCAACTTCTGGAAAAATGCGGATAACTTGCATCCCTCACATAGAGCAACAACACTAGAAAACTTCAGGAGATTCTGATATTTTAATTCATTTAATTGATTTTCCATACAAGTATATTTAAAAACTAAAGCAACAACAACAAACACTTATTAGCATGTTTAAGGTCTCTCAGTATCTTTCTGAATTTATTGAAGTGTACACCTAAAGTTTGGACGTAGCTCTATTAAATTCAGAAACCACGGCTATTAAAGTCCCAGTAATAAAAACTTTTTTTCAGCTTCCTAAAGTATTGGTACTCCACCACCGACTGAAAACAGCATCGGTAGTCAGAACAGAAACTGTATTGACAGCACTTTGGATTTATAAGAAAGCCTCAGTATCTTTAAATAGTCTCCACATATGAAATTTAAGAAGAGGAAACTAGGAATTAAAAGCGGATTTTGAGCGGCAGACCACGACTGTTGCGCTGCCGCGGCAGTATAACCTTGATTAAATGCAGAGCAACGCTAAAGTAAAAACAAAGCCCTGCCATGGTAACCTAAATTAACTACTGCAACAGACCCCGTTTAGGCAGAAAGCTGACGTTTTAGGCTATTCTACTCGATCTGGAGAAAAACGTTTACTTTCTCAAAGCGAGCCAAGCTTCCCGGCCAGGCCTCCGCCATGGCTTTGTTCTCCACGATCTCCTCGGCTCCTCGCCTAAGCAGCTGCGGACGCAGATGCTGGCATCGTCTCTCCGCATCCCCGTCAAGTTCAAGTACAGAAGTTTAGCTCTTTGACTCCCACCCCCACCTCCAAGTCACTTGTCAGGAAAAGGTTGGGCGATTTATTGACCACTGCTGGATGCATACTGTCAGTGCTGAAGGAAATATGAGCGGGGGCTGTCGCTACTGTTCTGGAGCTCATTGATAATGACATACCTGCCTCTGTCACCCATTACCCATACTACAAACTACTTAGACCTAACTGAAAAATCAATAGCCTACTTGCACTGGTTCCTGTGGCTGCCTCCTTTGATTGTCAGCTCCTGTCTAGGGTCAGCACTTACATGAAAGGGGCTGTGACTGCCTGATGCTTTCAGGACAACCTAACGATATGAAACTAGCCAACAGAACAGTAAATTCTGTCCCCCTGCCCTCCTCATCAATTAGGCTTTGACTAGGCTTGCCTGTAGAAACCTGACCTTTTAAGTTTAGGTGAATATGGAACTAGCTGAACACACCATTGCCCTCAGCACTGAGCCAGGAAATCCACTGACAGGTTAAACAAAACAGAAGGTTGTAACTGTCATAATTTGCATTGCACTTTCACGCCAACAAGGGTGTTATCAGTGGGGGCAAGCCCTGGAACACACAACGCAAGCACCCGAAGTCACTCTCCTCATAAATTTTCAAGTGAAGGGAGATAAAACATAAATTCACAAATGACCGGGCATTTCAAGTCCCACTTTCTTTCAAGTTCACGCTCTGGAAACCCGCCCTGTACCCATGGGCAATTGCCCTCCGTAGGTGTGCTGGCACTTGAAAGCCGCTTAAAATGGACTTCCACGATAGACGACGAGGGAAAGCTACCTGCCTGTGCCTCCTAAGGGCTCCTGCGTTAGTCTTACTCTCCCCTGCATATTTATATGCACGAATACTAACCATTAATGCATTATACACGTGCGCACACATGCACACCTGTCTTTGAGAGCAGCAGGTAGGCATAAATAATTTAAAAATCCCTGGAGAGTCCTAACTGGCACTTCTGAGCAGTACTGGCTTGTACATCCTGTATCTTGGAAGTCCATTAGCAGCATCTGAGTATCACTGTGACCACAACCAAATGATAAATGACACATTTTAATGCATCTTCCCTCCTTAAAGAATATTGACAACCATGGAGCAAAGAACTGAAGCATGAAATCTCAGATTTAAAGTAAAGGCTGAACTATTTCCTGAAGTTGAATACAATAGCTACAGTAACTATATACAGATTAAAAAAAGTTAACATCCGAATGTCTTGCTCCATAATAATTTTAATTATTTTAAAAATTATTATTTTATTAAAAACAAACAAAAATATTTTTGAATACTCTTATTAGTGTTCATTTCTTTTAAATCAGGTTTCAAGCAACAATGGTTTTATGCCCTTTTGAGCCCCTCCTTCTGTAGGCCTACCATCCTCGATACAAGCATTAGTGGGAAACATAGACAGCACGTGTGATCGAAACAATTTATACAATTTGAACACTGGAGCTTCATCATACCATGAAAGGACAGGCTAACTCTATGAACTAAAATTATATTTTTTTGAAATCCTGTGAATTCTAGGAATTTTCAACGCTCTTTATGCAGTGCACAGTTAACGCCTTTTAGTGTAAATATACAAACTACTCCTGGAAACCCCAGGCAAGATTCAGAGTAGTAATTTACCTGCTGCTTTTTACCCTACAGCTGAACCTTCTGAACTCCCGCACCCTGAATATCCTTCTCACAGAAAAGCATGCAGTGCCAGATATAGGAACGAGCTCTTACGTAAATAAATGATAGGAGAACTGCTGCCGTTCGGGTTTTGGAGTTTAAGATTCTGTCGCAAACCTTGAGACACTCTTGTAAGCTATTTTTCTGACCACCACCTCAATACGTGTCAGTCGCTGCATTTAGCTTATTTCAACTGCATATTTAGAAATCAGTAAGAAAAGTTTAGAAAAAAAGTTTAGAAAATTAAAAGTTTAGAAATCAGAAAGAAAAACAGCTGAATTACAAAAGGCAAAAACTTCTTTTTTCATGAAAGCTTCAGGTAATTACTGCAATAATATCTGTTATATCTTAACAGTCAGTTGTTCAAAATACAAGTAAAATAGAAGAAATGCAGAGAAAACCTCTTGAAAATAACAGCGTAGCAGCCTATTAAAGCACTGTTAAATAAGCAGAACAGCGGCTAGAATTAATATTGCATTCCAAACAAACTACAGAGCAAACACTAGTTAAAAATGGTAGACCTAATTGAGTCTGGATGGACCCCTTTACAGACCTAATGCAATGATTAACTATGCATCTGGTAGCATGTCAAGTCCTTTTTGTGTGCCTATCTGATAGTGAAGTGAAAGGGCATGGACAGTGTCCAGTCCCAGCAAGCAAATCATTTGGAAGCAGTCATAGCCATAGATCAAAGATTTTTCACTCTATCCAAAGTCTATTTAAACCCACCAACCCAGCCCCTTGTTGCAGACAAAACCAGTTAGAAAATAAGAAAGACTCCTTGGGATCCAAAGATAATAAAGGAAGATAGAAGGAGAAAATGAAGAAAAGAAACAGACTGGCAGAACCTTGATTTCCATAGGCCAAGACAGCTGTTTTACATCCTAGTTTTATTTCAGATGGTTAAAGAAAAAGAACAATTTCCATCCCTTAGATCACCAAATATTATTTCAATTAAACTATGCAGATGGCTTCTATACATTATTTGAACCAATACAGTCTCCCCTTCCCAGCTCCAGGAGATGGTACATTGAACTGTTTTGCACGCAGGTTTTATCTAATTCATAAGAAAACTAAAAAGAGAGCAGCATATTATCATGGGGAAGTTATTCTGAAATAAGATACGCACAGCAAGATATAAAATAGGAATAGCTATGATTTGATTCTCTCATTAGAAGTAGCAACAAACCCCCTGCAATGATTTTATAACTAGTAATACACTACTTTTATGCCAACATACTACTTCAAAAGGATACAAGTTTATTACCATAAAGTACAATGAGCAGAAAAATAGACAGCTCTAACTTTGCATTAAAACTGTAAAATATTTGAATAAGGAAACAATTACAAAACTGCTCAAACAGGAAGCACAAAAATAAATAAATAAATTACATTTAAGTGAAACTCACATGCCTTTTCTACCGTATCCAAAGTCAAACCCTAATCATCTTAAAATACTGGGGGGAGAAGGAAGGGGACAAAAACAAAACAAAACAAAAAACAAAAGAGAAAGAGACTCGACATATTCCATGCTGGTCAGCAGTGCTATTGAGAAGATTGAACCCCCTCTGCCCCTCCTCCCACACCCCCCTTTCCCTTTATAAATTGCACTCGTGGAAGCTCACTAAAATGCTGTAACCTTTAGGGTGGCTGGTGAGGAGCCGAGTATTTCACACTGCTATACGTGGTACTTGGGGAAGTACTTTTAAAAAGCGTATAAATAAGAAGCTTTCACTTCTGGAACTAGAAACTGAAAATTTTTAAGACTATGGTTATAGAATTCTAAATATTCATAAATATCCTTCATCTCAGCTAGCTGCATGAGGTTTTCAATCTTTAAAATAATTCATCTAACCAATTAAGGCATGTAGGTTACTGTTTGTTAGCATGATTACTCACTGTATATGCACAAGATACGTGAACATGTAAGATAATAAACATCAGGCACCTACTCATAAAGTGAAAAGTCACGGCCAAACACCTCTGAACTATTTATTTCTTAATTTCCAGAACTTTGACTTTGTTTAGAATATCCACATAATTTTCATATTTTTAAAGGAAGCGCTCACTTAGCCTGAGAGCATTTTTAAGAACAGTACGAGAGATTACCATCGTAGCCCACCTCAAATTTTCCCAAGCAAACACGTGTTATTGCATTCAACTGGAAATCAAGTTGGCAAAATCCCAGCATGTTACATGCTTTCATACTTTTAAAAATGGATATTATTCATGCAAGTAATCAATTACTGTAAGTAATGACCAGCCAACACACTGAACTTAGTTAATTCTGCAGGATGAAATAGCATGCACCCACCGCAACCGTATCCAAACAAAGTAACAGGCCAACAAGAAGTTTTTAAAGAAGAAAATGCTATTAAAGCATTAGAACTGTTCTTTTCTGGTGCCTTCCCCGTTGCCAGCTTACTGAAGGCAAACTTATGAAACAGTGTTTAACAATCTTACAGCTAAATGTCACAACTATTCATCGCGAGAAAAGAGAAACTACCTTTAATGCAAGGTTAAAAGCAATAGAGAAAGCCTTCAGGTTGCTCATGGTTTAACAGAATATGAACACATCCACATTTTAAGACAGAACAGGAAAGGAAAAATAAGCTAATTAAAGGAGCAGTTGGAACCTTCCCCCTTCCCAGTCCAGAAAGAAAGCAAGGGGAAACTTAGAAACATGAATAAATGATTTAATTATCATACCACTCAATCTTCATAGCAAAAAAAAAATTAAAAATAAAAAATGTAGATTTATGTAATACCCTTAACTGATGAGATGCATTAATGACATCTGCAGAAGTGAAAACATCTTTCCTCCCTCAACGTGTGCTATCAGCTAACTTCATAAACACAGTCCTTAGAACAGATCGGCAGATGGTAAAGCCAAGGCATGACTTTAAAGAAAAGGTACACACTGCATACTATTGAATGTAAACAGAATTTTAACTGTCAAACCCACAGCAGCATTTACTATAACCATTAACCTGGTTTCGCTGTGGAGAAACACAACATGCATTACTGAATCATTTCTTCTCAAATCCATACATTCCCTGCAGCAGTTCAAGCTCCATCAGCAGTGCAGGAATGTATGAAAATGACAGGCAAAGGGCACTAGCTCTTTTCCCATACTGTTCTTCTATAAATGGAAGCAGAGTTCTACAAAGCGCTCAAAGCTGAGAATGTTTGAATACTGATCCCCAGGAAAAAAATCTGACGATGTTAGGTTCCACGAGCAGATTAATTTTTCTGTTTTCCACAAACCTGTTTCCCTTAAATGAAAGGACAGAAAGGAAAGCAGCTACTAGGAAATAATGGAGCGCTAGCTGGGTCTCGTCTACAAAGCTGCTACAAAGAAAGCGTATGTGTACACATACATATTTCATATGCTATTCATAAAAATACTTATTATCCCTTTTGGGAGCACCTGTTCCTGCATTCGCTTTTCTGTCTCCACTCAGTGAGGGGTGAGTGGAGAGAAAAAGGGTAGATTTGGCAGAAACCTTTTAATAGTCTCAAGTCAATTTCATTAGGCTTTGATTTGACTTAAAAATTAAAAGTTGCATCTGTTACCTGTTACAGAAACTTTAAAAATGCACCTTTTAGAATAAAAAGGCTCTGAAATATGTAAAGCATGCCACTGACAAGCTAGCTAGTCAAGCAACGGTAAGCATGCTACTAGATCATACAATAAAAAGCGTGGGTGCTTCTTGCTAAAACTCCGATTTGTTTTCCAGTTTTCTTCTGGTTTTGTGGTTTTGTTTGTTTGTTTAAGGGTTAATACAGAGGCAGAGCATTCTCTCTCGGGGAGGGAGGGAAAAAAAAAAAGTCTCCGCACATTTCCTAGCAGCCGTTCGCTGCCACTCTTCGCAGCGGGGAGAGAAGCGAGCTGCGCGCCCCGTTTCCACGTGTGGGTTTACACCGGAGCGAGCTCCCCACGGAGCCGAGAGGGAGGGAGCGGGCAGGAGGAGCCGAGGAGAGAGCAAAGGCGCCCTGCACGCCAGCCCCCTTCCCGGGAGCTTTTTTTACAGAAGCCCTCGCTAACAAAACACTATCGCTCCAGGCAGCGGCATGCTGATGTTGGCACCGCTTAAACCAAACAAACACGATGTTTAACAGTCAAATAAAATGTCCCGCAGCCTCCCTAATGAATTTGTCAAGGACCATCAGATCACCCCCGCCCCTGCCTCATTAACTCAAGTATGATGAGACGGATTATAACGAGAGAATACAGATCAATCGGGCTGAAGGCTTCAAGTGGCTTTTAGCCTCGAGAGTTTCCCTCTCGGCGGCGCGCACACACGCCCGGGCGGTGCTTCTAATGGCATACGGTGTCTCCTGCCGCTGCCCGGGCAGCGAGCCGCCCATGGGCTCCTTGCACAAAAGCGGAGGTGACAAGGGCTCTTCAGTTACAGCCTCCTCGGGTGCTGGTCCCCCTCCGATTATTCAGCCCGGCGAGAGCAAATTCCGCCGCAGACGGAGCTCGGCTTAACGCAGCGCGGCCGCAAGCGCCCCGACGCAGGAGAGAAGGCTTTCCCGTGCGTTATTCGCTGCAAGTGTTTAAGTTTATTGCTCAAATGATGTTTCTAATTAGCGCCGGGGCAATAAATTAAAGTCGGCTTTTGTTTAGCTGATTTATTATTTACTAGAGCTTCAACCTCAGACGGGAAAATTGGTAATGAATTGTTTTAAATCCGGACGCCGGCGACGCTCTGCCATCAGTCACCTTACCGGGGGGGGGGGGGGGGGAGAGGTCCGCGCTCTTTCTGCTCGGCCCCAAAAGGGGACCCTAAAAGGGGATCGCGCTGCTCCGCTCCCAGGAGCCTCCTCCCGCCCCGGGGCTGCCGTGGGACCGGGGGGCAGCCGGGCCGAGCTCGGCGTCCGGGGAAAGGGAGAGAAGGAGGGCACCTGGCCGCCCCCGGGGGCTGCTCTCTCTCCCGCCGGGGACAGCGGGGACCGGGGGCTGCAAAGCAGAGGCCGGGCGGCTCCGCGGGGAGGAGGCAGCCCCGCCGCCGGGCTCACCCCTACTTCTCCCAGCGCGCAGTCGGCCGGCCCGAGCCGTGTTTCTAATTTAAACGCACGCGGCAAGCAGCCGGCGCTGGTGGCTTTATTAAACTCAGCCGGCCGCGGCGAGAGGGGAAGGAGCGCAAGGACAGGGGCCAGGCGCCGGCCGGGCCGGGAGGAGCGCACCGGCTGCCGGGGAGCGGCGGGGCCGGCACCGGGACCTCGGGGGGCAGGGGGACTTCGGGAGGACAGGGGGATCTCGAAGGGGCAGGGGGACCGTCCGGTGTGTCGCTGCTGTCCCGGGGTCACGCCGGAGCTCGCCCGCCCCGTTTCGGGCCGGACATAACGGAGCCGCGGCCCTACGGCTCCGTACCGATGTTAATGCGAACTCGCAACAAAAACCAACGCGTCCTTTACGAATAACTCGCTCCTCCGCTCCGGGAGGACGCGCGGAACTTTTCGGCGCCGGGTTTATCGAAACGAAGGCGAGTGCGCTCCCGGCCGAGGGCAGTAAAACAAGGTGCGCGACTCGGGGCCGGCGCCGCTCTCACTTTCACCGCCGCAGCCCGGCGCGAGCGGCAGCGGATTTATGCCGGCGGGAGAAGTACCGCTCCCCCTTCCCTCCCCGGCACGCGGGCGCCGGGTCTCCTCCTAGGGAGCGGCCGGCACCGCAGCTTTTCCCTGCCCCGGCGGCGAGCCACGCGTGGGCTCCGGGCACCGGCACCGGGAGCGGGTCCCGCGTGTGCCCGTGCGCGCCCCCGCGCCCGCCGCGCCCCCGCCCGGCGCCGCGATTGGCCGCGGCGCTGACAGCTCGGCGGCGAGTGTAGGAGGCGCGGCCCCGCCCCCCGGCCGCCCCGGCCCCATTCATAAAGTACAGAAGGCGCGCGGCAGCCCAGAGCCCCGCCGCCACGCGGAGCAGCAGCAGGAGGAGGAGAGAGAGGAGGAGGAGGAGGAGGAGGAGAGGCGCAGAAAGTGAGAGCCTCGGCGCGCACTTCCAGGGGTGGGGAGGGGGAGGAGAAGCGCCCTCGGGCACGGCGGCTACGCCCTCCCTCCCGCTCAGGATAAAACACAAGTCTGTGCAAAGCGAGAGAAAAAGCAACCCTAATAAATCCAAAGGGGCTCTGGTAGCGCTGCGGGCCAGGAATGGGAGAGCGCAGACCAAGCGCGCAAGTCTGCGCCTAGAGCTAGCGAGAGCCGCAGAGCCGGGCTCAGACAACGCCTCCGGCAGGAAAAGGGAAGTCACCAACACCCCCTGACAGGCTGAGAGCGGCGGCCAAACTCATGCACGTCGCTGGCGGTGCCACGGACTGAGAGCGGGAGCGAGGGAGGCAGCCGGAGAGGGCTCGCTCTGCCGCTCGGGGCATTGCTCGCATTCTTCTCCTCCTCCTCCTCCCTCGAAACTTCGCCGCCGACCGGCTCTGCTGCGGGGACCTCCTGCGCCTCCCGGGGAAGTTTGGCCGGGCCGGGCTTTTTTCATGAACTGCTGAAGCGGGGGCGCAGCGGCGAGGGGGGGTGGGCGGCCGAGCGCGAAGGCAGCGTGCCCCCAGCGCCCCCCGCAACTTGGCGCTCCGGCAGCCGGCGGGGGCTGCCCGCGGCCCCGCTCCCGGCCCCGGCCCCGGCCCCGCCGCTGCCCGGCTCGCCCCGTCCCGCCGGCCCGAGGCTCGTCCTCCTCCCCGCCGGGGCAGCGCTGGGGCTCGCCGCTCCGCGCCTCGTCCTGCCGAGCGCTGCCACCTTCCTCCTCCTCCTCTTCCTCCTCCTCCGCCTCCTCCTCCCTGAGCGTTTAAGGGCGCCCGGCGGCGCGCCGCTGCCGCCGTCTTCCCGGAGGGGGTGGGGGGCTGCGAGCCGGCCGGTGCCCTCGGCGAAGCTGCAGCCTCCGCTAAAGCATTGGATCCCTCAACGTACTGCGAGAGCCCGGTGTACAGCCCGGACCTGTGCCCCAACATGATCGCCGCGCAGGCCAAGCTGGTGTACCAGCTCAACAAATACTACACGGAGCGCTGCCAGGCCCGCAAGGCGGCCATCGCCAAGACCATCCGGGAGGTGTGCAAGGTGGTGTCGGATGTGCTGAAGGAGGTGGAGGTGCAGGAGCCGCGCTTCATCAGCTCCCTGAGCGAGATCGACGCCCGCTACGAGGGGCTGGAGGTGATCTCGCCCACCGAGTTCGAGGTGGTGCTCTACCTCAACCAGATGGGCGTCTTCAACTTCGTGGACGACGGCTCCCTGCCGGGCTGCGCCGTGCTCAAGCTGAGCGACGGCCGCAAGCGCAGCATGTCCCTCTGGGTGGAGTTCATCACCGCCTCGGGCTACCTGTCGGCCCGCAAGATCCGCTCCCGCTTCCAGACTCTGGTGGCCCAGGCCGTGGACAAGTGCAGCTACCGGGACGTGGTGAAGATGATCGCGGACACGAGCGAGGTGAAGCTGCGCATCCGGGAGCGCTACGTGGTGCAGATCACGCCCGCCTTCAAGTGCACCGGCATCTGGCCGCGCAGCGCGGCGCAGTGGCCCATGCCGCACATCCCCTGGCCCGGCCCCAACCGGGTGGCGGAGGTGAAAGCGGAGGGCTTCAACCTGCTCTCCAAGGAGTGCTACTCGCTGACGGGCAAGCAGAGCTCGGCCGAGAGCGACGCCTGGGTGCTGCAGTTCGGCGAGGCCGAGAACCGCCTGCTGATGGGCGGCTGCCGGAACAAGTGCCTCTCGGTGCTCAAGACGCTGCGCGACCGGCACCTGGAGCTGCCGGGGCAGCCGCTCAACAACTACCACATGAAGACGCTGCTGCTGTACGAGTGCGAGAAGCACCCGCGGGAGACCGACTGGGACGAGGCGTGCCTGGGCGACCGGCTCAACGGCATCCTCCTGCAGCTCATCTCCTGCCTGCAGTGCCGGCGCTGCCCCCACTACTTCCTGCCCAACCTAGACCTCTTTCAGGGCAAGCCCCACTCGGCCCTGGAAAGCGCCGCCAAACAGACCTGGAGGCTAGCCAGGGAAATCCTCACCAATCCCAAAAGCCTCGACAAACTATAGGGCTCGCACCCGCCCGCGCCGAGCTCGCCCTCCGCAAACGACCGCGGCGCCCGCAGCCTCCTCGCCCCGCCACGCCAGCGACGGCTCGGGAAGAGGCGGCCGAGGACAGGGGGGAGGCTTCGCCCCCAGCCACCTGCAGCTCGGCGCTTAAAAACTTGCGGCCGGGGCGCCCAGCCCCTGCCCCAAGCCGGGGAGAGCCGAGCCGAGCCGAGCCCAGCCGAGCCCAGCCGCGTTTCTCCCAAGTCACTGGCAGAAGCGATCGGACTTTTGCCGCGGCCAAACGAACGAACCCCCACAGGTACCTTTTCGAACAAATGTATAGTCCTTTTCTTATTCTCTCTTCTTTCGCCTGAATGTTGTCACCAAGTGAAAAATTATTTAACTATATGTACAAATCGCCCTTTAAAAAAGTTTTACTGATGTTAAATGTATTTCGGTGCCAAGGTCAGATTATGTGCCCCGCGACTGACTTGTTGCAAATAGTAATAAAAATATTACTTTAACTTTACTTGGACTTTTCGTCACTGGTTCTTAAATTCAGGCAAGTAGATTCTGTCTGAACCTCGGGAGGAACGTTAAAAAAATATAAAAAATAGAATAAAATCGGCAAGAGCCGGCCTGGAGGCGCCGGGCAGCCCCCGGCTTGGCACGGCCCCTGGCGCCCTCAGCGCTGCCTCCATTTTCTGTGGAGCCCCGGCGGGCTGCACCACAGCCGGCCCCCGCACCCGAAAGTGAGGGCTCGCTTACTTTCCTCCTGGCTTATTTTATTATTTTTTATCGTTAACACTATTTAGTAAGTTTCGAGCGCTTGCATTTTGTTCGAAAAAAAATTCACCGCTAGCTGCCTTGGCTGCCCCGAGCTGTCCGTTCGCCTTTGACTCAAAGTATAGATCCACCCTGAATAATTAACGCGCTTTAGAGCGAAGGGTCGATCCTTTTTTTAAACAAGCAGTTGTTGGTTGGTTTCTTGTTGTGTTCGGTTCGTGCTTTTGTTTTTTTTTTTTTTTCCTATTTTTATTTCCCTTTTCCCCGCGGATTTGCAGCCGGCGGTCGCGGCGCGCCGTGCCGCAGCCAGGCAGGGCGACTTGCCCCAGGGCGATTTTGGGAACAGGGGCCGCGATTTTGAGGTGGGGACTCTGACCGGTGCTAACAACGGTACCCCCAAAAAAGATTTCTAAATCGGCTCAGGGCATTTCAAGGAAGTTTTCGTGTCCTGGCGAGGTGTGGGGGGGGGGGGGGGGGGGGTGCGAGGGGGCGTTAAAATCTAACTTCTTGCTGCAGCGGACTCGTTCCGTTTCTTCCTGATCCCGGCGGCACCGATGCTATCGGCAGCGCTGCCCTGCCCTTCGGGAGCTTGTCACAGTGTTTGCCTTGCGGGAGTTTGGACAAATATACAAGGAGCTCCAATTTATCAACGGGTGAAGCCTCGTTCGTTAAACGGGCCTTCCGAGCTGCAGCGGCGGCGGGGCTTTTGGTTTTGGTTTTGTAGGGGCATGGTCGGGAGCAGCTCTTGTCACCAACACCCAGGTACGCCGATTTCGGGGGCGGGAGGGGTTCGTGCAGAGAAGAAAGCTGCGGGGTGTTCTTAGCGCTTTCTTACAAGAAAAATACTCAGATTTGATTTCTAACCCCCCATCTTCCACCCCCTCGAAAGAGATACCAATATTTTTATTTTCTTTTTTAGACTCGTGGCAGCATCACAAGTAGAATACAAAAGATGTAGCCTGTACTTCACACAGCCGCCTCCTCCTTTTAGTAAGAACCCAAATGCAACCTCTCGGGTACAGAATTAAAGTCACAGCCCCACCAAACCCGAACGCCTGCTCGCACTTAGGAAAACAACCACTCCCGAGTATTTGAGACCAGGCAAAAAGCGAGCAAGCTGAATGCCTTGCATGGCAATGGCCCCACAACCAGGTACCAGAAATGGTAGGAATTCCTAACTGGACTTGAACGCCCTACGTGCTAAACATGGAAAACAGAAACGCAGAATAACGCAGACCTGTAAGGCTTTTCTCATGCTAATACAATATGTAGCAGAGTATTTTAGACTCAGAATGAAATACAGTAACCTGTCCTTACATTTTATATTTATATGCTTCCAACAATTCCATGTTTTAAGAAATACTACGCAAAGAGTAAGCATATCAAAATTTTAAGAGCTATTTCATACTTGAAATCATCTCAAAAACATTTCAGGACCAAAAAAAAAAGTTAATTTTCATTTATGATGCCACATAAAATCACACTTCTAACTAATCACTCATACTAAATTCTAGTTCAAAGAATTTCAGTGTTCTTTTTCAAAACATATTTATTCCTTGATAGGATTTGATAATCCCAGCCTCCAGACCCACTGAGGCCATTTTTAATACAGACAAGAGCAATTTGCTCGATAGGAACAAAGAACTGAACTGGTGCTTAACACACAAGGAATTGTCTGCAGACAAGCAGAAAAACACTACATCTTCCAGCAAGTTATTTTCCCTTCATAAAGAAATTATTACCATGTTTAATAATAAGCAGGTATTTTAAAAATCAAGAGACATCCCTGTGCTTAAAATGGGATACGAGAATATTTATCGGTAACGTGTCATACTTTTGAAATGCTGCCGCAATACTGTAGAAAATATTCAAGTGCAACCTTGTTAAGCTGAGCTCAGAACAGCCTGCCTTTGCATTGGAGTTTTACTGAAAGGTTGCTCATTCTAAACAAACACTGGTAATCAAGTAACTCAGAGCAAATAAAGTTCGTGGAAATTAACAAGTCAGTTCAGAAACGTATTTTAAGAGGGCAATTATGTTCCGTGCTTAGGCACAATAAATAGTAACAGGCCCCGTAAAATCGGTTATATAATAATACGATACAGAAGCACTGAAAACTTAAGAGCGTAGGAAGTTAGGCACGATGTTATACTGGCATTATATAAAAAAAGGAAAGTAAAACAAAGCATTTGGGCTAACAGCCTCGTTGAACTTTCCAGTATTCACACAGGCCTGTGATTCAAGATGTCTTTATTTAAGATGCCTCCCTGGAGCTTTATTCGCAGCAAGCTAATTAACATTCAAGTAGGGTCGAATTGTGGGAGGGGGAGAACGGGGAGAAGGAGAGGAGGTGGCACTTCAGTGAAGTTCACTAACATATATGGTCAGTGGCAAACTTACTAAAGCAGGGACACTGCGGGCCAACAGAGGTAAAGGAAGTAGAATGAAAAATTAAAGGCCTCGGGTAATTTGTCATCATCTCTCAGAGCTCAGGGTCAATGATCTCTTACCTTCGGGTCGATTTTCTTAAAACTGGGATCTTCTTCATCCACCTCAAAGTAGAGCTCAGAAAGAGTGATGGAAAGAGTGCCTTTCACTACCACCGAGGGTGCCACAAGCTGAGCTGGTGCGCTTAGGGCAACTGGTCCTGCCAAAGAGGGAGAACACCAACAATTTTCAAAATTACTTGCTTTTCAAGCTTAGAATGTGAAAATAAATAAAACAGAGAGCTTAGCTCTTCCTTAAAAAAACAAAACTTTTTTTATCCCAGAAAAGAACATATGTAATAGATTTACAATGTCTCTGTTCTGCCGAACGTTGAAGCAGCTACAATTGCAAACTGATGCATATATTATACATGCCAGAGCTGGCTTTAGCATGGCAATATATAGTTTTTCCTCAGCCACGTTTTCTTTTTGAAAAAGTTCAGTGGTTGCATACCTTCTGGTATATGCAATAGAGAGTGTGCACACGAGCACTTGAAATCTTACTGTCAAACGTGTTCTGTAGGTACTGGAGAGTTTCAATAGCTTTCCACAAAGATGAACACAGCAGTCAAGGCTCAAAGTTGTCTGACTGTGAAGTGTTCCCTCATGGATGATAGAAATCTATTGTTAAGGTTAGACAATGTTACAGAGCCTGAAGTAAAATGTTTTAAAGATGCTTCTGATTCCATGTTAAATATTGTTCAAGGATTCCATATAGCATTAGTGTAGCTCGGGGACTGTGGGAGTAAACAGCTGGAGGGTTGGTTTCCAACTGAATGAATTTTTATTGGAATAATCACATCTCCACAGGGCTTATCACAGGGACAAATCAGACGACTACTGAAAACAATAGGTTCGGCATAGATCTGACAATACAGAACCTATTATATAAACTAACACACACGGAGAGAAAGCAGGTTAGGTTTGTCATCCAGCTGATTAAGAGCTAAGGAAATGAAGTTACTTGGTCGCACTATTATCTGACTTTTATAAAACAGTGGAAGATATGAAAGTGACACAGACAATTTTGTTTTAATAAAGCATCTATAAATGAGGTACACACATTCAGGTAATCAATGTGAGAATAACTGACAAAAAATTCAGATGAATTGTCATTTCCATCGATTGTTAGGAGGGTGATGGTCCTTAATCTCGCATCAATCTCAATGTGTGCCACTAGGACAAAAGAAGAGATGCTCTGTTGAGATCAGAGCAGCTTTACCCTCTATTCCCAATGTACAAATACATTGTGTTTGCAGATGGGCATGAGATAGCTGCAGAACTGCCATGATTTCCCAAAGCTCACCCCCACAAATGGATGAAATAAGCAGCTATGTGTTCTTTTGCTGTCTCCCTTTGCCCTCTGTACATTAGCATGTAATCCAGAGGAGAAATAACATTTTTTCAATCACTCTCAGACATTCAATTACAGGGCAAGCAGACAGCTGCAGAAGCTGGGGCAGTCCAGGTCCTCTAGAAGACCCCTGACAATTTCCACTTCATTTCTACCCACACCACTTTATTAGTGAGGATTACTTCTTAATCCTATTGCCATTGTCAAGATTATATAATTAAACTCCCCTTTCACCTCTATTACAGTATGAATGTATTACTGGAACCAATGAATGTATAATAAACGAGAAGGAAACACAGAAGGCTGTTGAGAAGAAAGCTCGTGGTAGAAAGAAAAAGATCCACGTACATAAAATGCCATTGCATTATTCTCCTATTTCTTTATTTTCCACCACCCTTCCTATGTAGGTTTGGTGTTTGTTTTTTATTTATTATTTTCAGTATGTTGTAATTTTAACTTTGCTTTTAATAACTAAAGAGTGGAAAGCAGTTCAGGCAAGGGATAAGCAAACTGACAATAAATATTCACTTCTGCTAATTTCACTAAATCATCATAACGTAAGATTACACTACTAGCTTTTTGGGGAACCAGAATTATCCAAGCAACGACATTTTTCTCTAACAAAAATGTGCATGGAATACCCCAGGTAAGAAAGCAGCAGAACACAGAGAAATTTGCATTTTCATGTAAACCCATGTTCCTCAAATAACAATGAATTTGCTTTATAACTCCCAGTGAACCAAGGAAGTTACTATTTACATTATGAACTCTACAGAAATTGACTCATTCCACTTGGATTGCAACAGCAGCAAAGGTTCGTAAAATTAATCAAGTTCAAGGATCTGAAGTACTATCTTTTTCTGCAGGAAAAAGAAACAAAGTCAAATATGGTTATGGCCTGTGGAGAAGGGACTTGAATGAGGGAATGACAAGGGGTTTAAGGCAGTTAAATCCAGTGAGCGCACAGATCCTTGAAATCCAAGTAAATCACTAATACATACAATTTTATAAATTCGGGGGGAAACAGGACTCTGAAACTCTCCAAAGCCTTTAATTACAAATGACTTGCCTAATTGCCCACTAGGTCTGATGTTTTGAGGAATGAAACGAGGTCAAAAAAAAAAAAAAAAAGCTCTTTGCTGGGTAGAGCTTCTTTTTCTAAGGAAGATTTCCTAGAATACAGACATCTGCCATGGAAGCAAGCAGGTTATAAAAGCCCAAGAAAGAAAATGCGCAACTGTCCTCAAGTAAATTCCCAGCATCAGATGTGTAAAGAAAGTGATCTGAAAGACCCAGTTATGGGAAGGAACAATTTAATGGTGTGTATCCTAAATTAGTATTCACTGCAGAGCAGGGGAGATGAGAACTTAAACAGTAAAGAAGCTGAGAAGAAATTAGATAACTGAAGTTACCCGTTAAGTTCTCCACTTCTCTCTCCTCAATGAATGACGTGATATCATCGTCGCCTTCCAAGAGAATCTCACTTTCTGAGTTCTGATTTCCTAAGACTTGACTCTTGATGGACTGCTTTCCTTTAACAAGTATATCTTCATCAGGAGCTGAAATGAGAAAGAGACACTGCTCTGTCAGGTTTCGGAGGCAGAGACAAAGGAGTATAGCTTTGTTTTCTGTGTGTGTGTGGTTTTTTTTTCTGTAAAAAATGAAAGTTGAGAAAGAAAACGCCGTTTCAGACTAGCTACGGGAAGTACCTGCCTTAATCCTCTAATGTTAAAACACAGCTACTTTTAATCCTATTAAGCCTGCCCAAAACTACCCGGAGCTCTCTGCAGCGTTTAACTCCGTTTCAAGTGCCTGTGCCGGGGCTGGGCAGGGAGGAGGAAGGCAGGACGGGCTCTGCTCTCTCCGGCCGCGGGGCGAGTTCCCCTGCCGGCGGCAGGTCCCGCTGTCCCCCTGCCCCTCAGCAGCCTTCCAGCCCCGCTTCTCCGGCGTGGGGGGCAACGGGGAGGCACGGGGGGGCTTCCCCTGGGCCGGAGCCGGGGTGCACCTGCCCGCGGGAGGCACGGGGATGTGCCGCCGCGAAAAAAGGCGACGGCAGAGCGGGGTTTGCCTGCAGCAGCGCGGCCGCCACCGCCCAGAAGGGCGCTACCGGAGCCCGGCCCCCGGTCCCCTCCGGTTCCCTCCTGCCCCGGGCGGCCCCCGGCCCGCAGCCGGGCCCCGGTGGCGGCAGCAGCCGCCCGGGAGGTGCCGGTGCCCGCCGGGAGCCCCCGCAGCATCCCCCCGGCCGCCGGCGCTGCGGCTGCTCCGTGGGAACGAGGAGCCGCGGCGAAAGGGGGAGGGCGAGAGCTCGCCACGCTGAAGTTGCCGCTGGTTGGCAACCCTTAATTCCTTCTCTCTCTTTCGAAGCTGAAACCGAGCGGGGTATTTCTTTAAAAGCGATTTAAGAATGCCCACGGAACTGCCGCGCTGGAAAAAACGTGCGCCAAGCACATCGTGAGCGACTAACTTCAGCACACTGCTCCTTGCTGTCGCTGATTGCTGCCATACACGGTTTGAAGTTCCACTGGCTGGGTTAAAAAAAAAAAAAAAAAAGTTAATCTGCAAACATTTACAGAAGAAGGCAAGTCCCCAGTGGCAATATATAAAGTTTAAATTAAGTAAATATATGCACATAAATTGCAAATAATAAACTTTTCAATTAAGTGAAAACTAAACCAAAAAAAAAATCTCCCAAACCCTAAAAAATATCAACAAATATTCTGTTTTTGCCACATGCCTGGAGCTTAACAAAGATAAAAAGTTTAACTTGCCATACAAAATAAAATTCAATTTATGCACGGTCATTTCTCCCCAAACAATAGCTGCCACTTGTCAGCCTTCAAAAAATAAAGTATTGAAAAGCTTTAACTGCACTGTACAAACACAGATTTTACTTTCTTCTAAAACGTATTCATGTAAATAATGATAACTCCAATTCTGGAATTGTTCAACGTGAGTTGAAAACCTTCTTGTCATGGAAAATATGCAGCTGATATTTAGGAAGGTTTTCCTGTAATTAACTCCCCCTTGAGGATTTTAAGTTAGCAGCAGTAAAATTACCAACAGTATACTAATACACACCACATGCACTGTTGCTCAGTGGCCCAGCAGCATTCTGTTGAAGATCAAAAAAAGTAAAATAGAACAAAACCATGCCAGGGATAAAGTAAAGGATAATCAGCCCTTTTTTCTTCTCCCCTTTTTCCCCCTATTTAATGCTAGAAAACTCTATTCAGTGTTTCAAAAACCTCCATGTGCATAGTACATAGCTGTCATTTTTGCTTCCTTCATTATAATGTCACACTGAAGGTACTATTTCACACTAGCCTTCTACCTATTCTCATTTAAGATTGATTTGAGAGCCAAGATCAAAGTTCAATACTTTTACATTTAGCATAACTTGTCCAAGTTACTAGTATGTCCTGCAGTCTTTTTTTCTCATCTATCACTAAGAAAAAGTAAAATCAATATGGCCACTTCCAAGCCAGAGACAATCGGGTAACAGAAACGCACACCTCCTGCCTCGTCTTTCCTCATTCTGATGATATTTATTTCTCAAACTATATTATAGCGATTCAAAAACATACACCTTGCATAACTGTCTTTTTTCAAGAAAAGATTTTAGATTATAAGTTTAGTCTGACTTTGTAAATTGTTTACATTTTTGTCATCTCTCCGCACAATGTTGGCTACCCACGTTTCCTGACACGTGCACCGTACACACAAATGTGTAATGTACGTGCGCAGGGAGACACAGGCACCAACTACTGGAAGGCAATCAGACACCACCCCGAACCAGAATCTGCTTTTTCTGTACGGAGCTGAATAAAGCACTGCACCTACAGCCAACAGGCACAGGCACAGTGAGTATCTGTGTAGAAATGGAATACACTCCACGTGGGTTCACCTATTTTGTGTATTGCATGCACTTAGGTAGGCCACAGTGTAGTTCTCTCTCTGTATTTACCTACTAGAGATGCACACGACAGAGCATGACAGCAAGTGCCAGATTCCGTTCCCATGTACGTGCAGGGGTGTCCCGCACTTGATTTCATCTGCCAGGTCCCAGATCCTGCTGTCACCTGTAACACAAGCTGCGCTCTGCCAGGCCTGCCTAGCCTTGGCATGGCCAGGCTTCTGGCTCCAGCCCTGCAGATCTGAGCAGTCGCTCACATTCACGTTTTCAAGATCAAGACCAAAAGGTATGGCCTATGTTCTGCACAGGGTGTAACAGTCTGCTAGCAGAGTGTTCCTCTGGCACACTAATTTCATTATTATATTTCATTATTCTAATTCCATGCAATCCTTCCCAAATTGCTCTCTAGGACCCACTTCCTTCAAGGAGCTTTTAGCAAACATCTCTGCATCTGCACAGAGCCTTCTTTATCCCAGTCAAACCTCTGGAACATTCGGGTGTAAAAATAATTTCACTTAAATCATCCACTGAATGACAGATTGTTTTAAATTGTTTGTCTATAACTTGCAAGAAAAAAAAAAGGAATTCTTAAAAGCTGTTTGAAAAATAAATTATCAGAAAGGACCGTACAGAAGGTAACTTACTATTGCTTTTTATATTTTTAATGTCTGGTAAACGTATCAGAAAAAGCAATTCTGGGAAAGGATGCACTAAAAAAAATTTACTATCGTTTTGTTAGTTGGGCCTCCCAGAAGCCTCCCTTAAGTCTGTTTGTTTTGTTTTGTATTTTTTTAAGGCAACATTGGGAAAAACAAACACTTTCACATCAGATTTCTGAAATATTCTTTTTAAGACTTCTTTTCTGTCCCCTGAGTTTAGGCAAAGAAAACTGGCCAGTCAAGTTCAATATTATATAGGATCGGTTGCTAGATACTTTCAGTGGCAATGTTGTGAACTCCGCCTCGACTGAAATACTAAAGACTGTTTTAATCCCCTCCCCCCAGGTTTTAATAAATGTCAATGAAAATAAACAAGCAGACACATCACCTGTTAAAAAGCTTGGTACGGCATTTCCAAGCAGGTAAAGATTCTCTTGCAAAATAGTGTTCTGGGGAGTCAGGCTACAAAACCCAACAGGGCTAAAGTACTCATTTTTGCATGATATTACTTTCCAGGAACAGAAATTTGACTTTCACATCTATATAATTCATAAACCCTTTGGTTTCATTTCTAAACAATGAGTGGAAAATGGAAACAGAAATAAATTAACTCTTTGCATCCCACAGCATCTTCACCTCTTTGCTTCCCCCACACTACATTACTAGCCTGACGTTTATAAATAGCCATTTTGGAAGGTGTTTTTTTTTTTCCTTTGAAAAATTACCTAAAGCTTTTTTTTCCCAAGCAAGTTAATGTGAACTTGGGAATGGCAATTAAATTGTCAGAATTAAAAAATTTGTTTTTAACTAGAAGGTAGCCAGAAGTATAGTCATGGGGCTGGTATTGATTGTCTGAACAGAGAACATTAGTCTTCAGGTATTTATTCTGCCACCTCTGCACCAGAGGCTCTCCTTCAAATCAAATCAATCCCTGGAAAAGATTGGTTCTTGCTACTAAGACACATAACTAGGCTGCAAGAGAGCTGATTGTTGTTGTTGTTGTTGTTCTCTATAGGTTTTACTGAACAATATCTAGGCTTCCGATTGTTTCTAAAGCTTTTTCACAGTTGCAAACTGTGATCTTTTCCAGACTGTGAGCTCTCCGGGGCAGGGAATATACATGATTTGATTTGCAAGACACCAAGCAGTTGATAATGTGCACCTACTAGTGAAAAGTGTGCTAAATTCTATGCTCGCAAGCACGCAATAGTACTTTCCCATTATTTATGCATTATTTTCCTGTCTCCCTTTTGGCAAAATCCCATATGCCCAATTTCAGGTTTTGGTTTTGTTCTGTTTAGTTTTCAGAAAAGCTTAAATAGGCAATAGGGAACCTTTATTCACCATTTTAAAAATGCTTTTTCTTCAGAGACATGTAAAATTAATTGAAATACAATAATTAATGATAAATTATTGATAAGAAATCATAAAGCACCAAGACAAATCCATTGCAAATTCTAAGTATATCCACAACCTGGCAATGCGGCCTGAACGTCCAGTTCTGAAAATCTGAAAACAATTGGATTTTCTGACCTGACATCACTTAATATTAAAAGTTTATAAACACATTTCAGAAAGAAATAAATCAAGTGACTGTTCAAGCTGACCTTTCTGATAACTGCACCTTCTGATACTTTCTACAAAAAAAACCTTTGTATTCCTATAAATTAAATATAGCTTCTGGTTGAACAGCAATTTGCATTTGGTCATTTTACACCTTGCCAATGGAAAGTCCTCGATCAAGACAGTTGCACACCTACCTACACTCCAGCAGATGGTCATTCTCTATACTTTCAGAAATCACATAAATTGCATTATGATTTAAGGTACACTAGAATATTCACTTGATAAAGAAACAAAATGCCATCAGACAACTAAGGTACTATGCAATTAAATTCAGAAGAGAACATCAAGAAATTAAATATAATAGAACACTTACGGATGTCAAATGCTGAACAGAAGGACTAACAAAAAAAAATTAGCCCCTTTCAAATTACTGGGGTTAGGTACCAGCTACATATTATCAAATAGGGCTACTTTTATTCAATCTTATCAATTGATCTTTGTATCAATAAAAATTGTACTCCTGTCAATTACAAACTGCATATGAGTGATAGCCCTTGAAATATAGCATGGATTAATGAAAATATCACGTTACTATGAAAGATGAATAATTCTATTAGTGTGTTTACTTTCGAAAGAATTGATTACACAAATATAAACAGAAGCTGTAAATAGTTTGCCGTAAAAATAACAGTATTTTTCAGTGCTTTGATAAACAACATAAAGATTAAATAGGAACATACAAGGAGAATACGTAAAACTGTGTCAAGTCCTATTTAACTTAAACTACACAATTTTAAAGGGGGGCAGTTCTTCTTTATCCAAGGATATTATTGAACAGAAAAAAAAAAAAAACTTGTGTCCTTAAAGTCCATGGTATAGAAACAACACACGGTACTAACAAAACAAGCCCCAAAGAAAAAGTGGGTTAATTAATTCTACATCTTGTTCCTCTTTCTATAGTCAAAGATGTAGGTCTCTATGAACGTTGCTTTTAGATCACTTTATTGACTATTCTCTGCATGGTCATTTATTTTAAAGGACTGATGTCACATTTGGCATTATATCAGCTGACATATTGTAGACATTTTCTTCCAGAAATGGCTCTTTAAGGCTGAGTGCCAGAGGTTAAGATGCCTGATGGAAACTAACTTTACGACAGTGATGTTCTTCTATGCTCGTACAACAGTCTTAGTAATTTTAAATTAGCATAAAGTGCATGCCTCCACGTATCGTGTGTGTACGTATATATACACACGCAGTAATTCAGACTAAATATGAAAAAACTGAATTTAAATGATTCTATTCAGTGACATGTACATTCAAGAGGAAGGGTATTCAGTTTTAAGCATAAGCAAATTATTTTTAAATAAAAGGTGGATTTTTCAACCTTATCAATGTATCTTCATTAGATCACAAAGACAAAATTCTAGACTAAAACCCAAAGTTCCTTAGCTTTGGCTTTTTAACTTTTGGTTTATTACAAGTTCTAAAACTGATTATCTCCTTGGTTTTGTAAATACATTCCAATAGAACAGACATAGCAGCATGTAGCTGGGTGATCCCTGATAATAAAATGGGGGGGAAAAAACTGTTAAAAATGCGACCTGTTTTTAACATCACCAGGTAGAAGTCATTACCATTTATTGCTTGAACAATCCTTTACATTTTGGCATTTGTTACTATTTCTTCCATATCAAATTTTTACAGAAATACTTGAGGACTTAAACACACGCAAAAGTCTGAATAAAGTTTTGCTCTAGAAGCATTATTTTTCTTTTTATATGTCTGTAAGGATAGCCTGATATATGCTCAGGCTAACTGAAATAATTGGTGTGGATTTCTGAACAGGGACCATTGTCTTTTGAAGTTACTATGGCATAAATAGGTAATTTACCACAAGAACATGTGTCCAGGGTTTAATGGCAAAATTACATCCACCTTTTCTTGTACTTACCGAGACCTATATTTGAAATCACTGTATGCAAAGTGTGCACAATGTGCCATCTCAGCTAAGATGTAATGAGGAGGCTTACCAAATACCAGCGTTGCTTACGATAAGCAATGGTCAGTTTATCTCTGTACTGAGCATGTCTGAAACGCAATGACAAGCCTTTTGGCATCTGGGACAATTTTATAGCACCTTGTAGGAATGAAGGTCTAATTTTCACTGCCAGGTACTGTAACCTGCTGCTATTGGCAAGAAGCAGTTTTTACACTGACCATGTTCTCCAGCTGCTTTTAGTGTCGCTTCAGGATGTGTCGATCCAAGGGGGTTACGCACAAATCGTCGCCGGCGCCGCAAGTCATCTTCCCAGTAGTCAAGGCGCCAGAACTCACGAGGACGACTACAATGAAACAGAGGAGCCACATATGTTAGCAATTATCAAACAGCATGGTAGCACTGAATTTCTGCATAAAGCTCTCCTTGTTTGCGCTGCCTTTTTTTTTCTTTTTTTTTTTTTAACCTCCCCCCTTTCTGCAATCTTTTACTTAGGTATGTCCTTGAAAATAACAATATCACCTTCCAGTCTAAGGAACTCCTTTCCCTTTTTTCTTGGAAGGTGAAATGAGCACTAAATACATCATTTTGAAATGAATTGCTGACAGTGTGATCAGTTTCCCCACACTCTAGTGGCATGTGCTCCGATTTCAGCCTCATTTCAGCCTCAGCAGGGCACCTTTCTCAGTGACTGCATTTATAAACCAGAATAGGGAAAAGGCTATTATAAATATGGTATAGCATTACCTATATTAATCAAAGTCTGTCCCCCTTCATTTTTCTTCCTAATTTGTGCCTTTTTGCACAAGGTCAGTAAATCATACCATGAATTCTTGGTCCAGAAAGTGTTAACTTTAATGAATACCTCAGTTACATGGTTATGTATGTGATAATAAAATATTACTCTGTTTAGATGTGCAGGAATTTAATTAAAATAATCTCTTAAAATATTCATTACATTTAGCCCCTGAGGCTTACAACAACACAAGAAAATGCATTTCTTTTCCATTTACTGTTTTTAAATAAACCATTCCAGGAGAGTGAAATAGCAATCTATTTTCAAGCAAATCAGATTGGATTCCTGTTTTATGTAGTTGTGTTTTTACATTTAATTAAAAACTACATGTTATGATGTGTAATAATTGCTATATTGAAGGCATACTTTTAAAAAATTACATCTAGAAAAGGTTATATCAAATTCATTATTTTCCATTGTATGCTCCAAATATACGTAGATCTTTTTAATATGGTCATATATAAGTGCCAGTTACTATCTTGTTAGATGATCATGAATGAATGCCACTGTAAAACAATATTTTAGCCCAGAGAATGTACCAAAAAACAAACCACAGTTTCAGGTATAGCGAAATAAACAAGCAGAAAATGCCTGACACATACAATAGTCATGATAGGTTCATAGCCTGAAAACCTATATAGCCATGTTACAAAACATAGGCTATGTTTGTTAACGTAACTAGTATTAAAACAATAACTTGCAATGTACATTGCAATGTATTCCATTTCTGGTCCAATAGCTAATAAAAAGTATACCTGTCAACACTGACAAATGAATAGCCATGACTAATTTACAGATCCCATAGTTAAAAATACTTGATATCTATATTCTTAGTTTTGAGGTCTAAAGCCAGAGATGAGTTTTATTTAAGCTAACCCAAGGTTTCAAACATAGTAACAAAAGCCACAATAATTTGCATAGCTCCCCTCTTAAACACAATTTGTAGATATTAAAAATTGTGACTGAAAATTATCCTATAAAAATTGAGAATGTCTATGCATCTAGCTTTAAGTTTCCATGCCCTTTTCTGACATCAAGGAAAAGGCAGTGCTATTCTTCATCCTCCTGATTTCTTAATTTCAGAAAAATACTCAAGTATTTGAAACAAATACCCCAGTATTTTATATTCACACTTTATGTGTTACAATCATGCCTAAATTTGAATGCTTTTGTTATAAAATCCAATGATTTTGGCATACTTAGTCAAATGAAGCAATATTAAAAAAAACACAGGAAGATAGGGTTTTATTCAAAGCTCGATTAATAACTTAAAATTCTCCTTCAGCAATCACAAAAAAAAAGGCAGAACACAGCTGGCTATGTGCATGCCTTTGATAGTCGTAGAGCATGGATAGGCACTTCATCATTCTGCCTTCCTACATTTATCTGTTAAAATTATTATCAAATATCAGCCAGGATGCAGTCGTGAATCACAGACTGCTCCTCGTCTTCAGGGGAATGATACAATGAGGGTCTATTCATCAGTATGGCAATCGGCACAAGTAATTAGTTCCCTAGACTGAGATCTCCTACAAAGCTTATTTCAGTCAGCACCACAAACATATGACAATGAAAAGCTAATGGAAGCCGCTAAAATTTGTTAACCTCTTCTGCCATCAATCCTTCTGGTATTCTGTGCTACAGTATTATGCAAAGATGGTAAATTATTAATTTGTCATTCATCTATCTCTCTACAGTTTTGATAGAATTAAGTGATGTCATTCTACTGGATAGCAATTAAAATTATCCTACATTGCAAAACTATGCTAAAATTATTAGAAAAATAGGAAACTATGATCGGGCAAAAAATTATCCTGAAACATAATATATCTTTAGTCCCCTACTTTTATTTTCCATTCAGGGAATGAAATTTGCATAGGACTCCTCGTCCTCCACCAGTGCAGTGACTGTTCACAAACAATAACGTCATCGACTATTAGCCTGCGTATTTGGGTATTTGTAACTACCTGCAACCACTACATGATGAGGAAAAATATCTACTCTCTACACACAGACAGATATATAACAAAAAACTGTACAGCCATAAACACACACCTATTGTCTAATTCTTAAAAACAAACCGCTTTTGAGAGCAACTACTGGGACAAATGCTTATTAGTACCAAGATAATCCAGTAAACAATACAGCTACTGTAGAACAACCAGCTTACAGGTAAGGTCATTTAACTGCTACAGCCCCATCCCCAAAGAACAACGCTGTCTCATGCAGACGTTATACGTCTACAGCCAGGGGGAGACAGACGTAACGACTGCTCTGAGTTGGCTGCAGTTTGCTGGGTGAAAGACTGAAGCATTGCATAGCAAAGGGCCAAGTAACTGGATTTTGAGAACAGCATAGTGCTGTTGACCAAGGGTGTTGTTTTTTTGTGTGTGTGTGGTGTGTTTTTTTTGACAACAAGCTTCTGGCCCTATAGTAGGTTGCCATATGGACTAAAGGTGCTATATGGACTGGATCAATGAACATAAGTACTCAATTAGTTTAAGTGCAAGAGCAACATTTCTCAGGGGACTGAGGATTTATGAATTATAAATCATATTATTTGCATGGATTTGTCAGGGGCCCCACTAACATGATACACAGTAATTGGTGGTTCCTTAGTAACAATTTTGAATGAATAGAAGCAATGCTTTGATATTAAATGTTTTATTCAAGTAGCATTACCATGACATTGCTTTCTTTTTCAGTTTTCCAAATTGCCAGTCTAGGTACCCAGACTTGAGACAAGACTCTCTTCTCAGTTCATGTTTAACTAAGTAGATGGTTTTAATTGTACAGAAATGAAATATACAATGACCAATATAGCCTGTATATCAGAATTTTGATCATATAATTCAAAAGAAAAACGCACATCGCTGTGGTCAACGGGAAAAAGCTTACATGCTGACATATCTGCATTCCAAGAACAAGAGAACAGGAAACCTATTTTCTCTATCAGTTTCAAAGATTAACCCAATCAAAACAAAACATACCAACTGGCCTACTAGCTTTATTATGGTGTTAAAAGAATTCTAGGCTTGGGAATTACCTTGAGGTTCTAATATCCTATAGGAGACTTAAATTGAATCTAAGGAGTACAACCACAGAATGATGAGAAGATCACACAATTTCTGAAGAATTACTTCTTGTAATGTCTTACCCATTGTATATTTCAAGATATTCTGCTATCTTTACATTTACTGAAAAGAAGCAGTCAGCACACTAGCGTGAACAGAAAAGAGACCCTGCAGGGTGAGTAAAAATAAGGAAACAGTAAACCTACAAATGGATTAGTTTGAGAGGTCTTGGAGCTGTACTTGGGCCAACAGCTGATCAAGAATGGATTTTAGCATACCAGAGAAGCATCCATTCAGATCCTTTCATTAGTGAAGTAATAAATAAATAAAAGTAGCACAAGAAGAAAAGGAGAGAAAGGTGAAAGCAGCACAGCATTAAAGAAATCATCTGCAGAGACAGAGGATGGCTAGAGAACCAAATGATTTCTTCTGCCTAGAAGGGTATTTAGTCTTCAAGGCAAGAAAACCTGCATGAGAGACAACTTTGACAAACTCAAAAGCAGATGGAAACTAGATTGTGTATGCCGTAAAAACAATATGTTGTCATGAAGATTCCAACCAGCCTGCCAGTCATCGCAGTCTTCTTTTTAAAAAGAAACGGTTCTTGCTCTGGTGTAAAGCAATTACATACATTAAATACAGATATGAAACATTAGCCAATGTGAATTTTGTACTGCTAGAACTTATTTCACAGATGCATCCAGAACCAAGGCTGTTACCATGCCACAGAATGAGAACATTGGTTGTTCATGCAATATACATAATACCCTATTCACATGTCCTAAATCCAAGATACCAAGATAAATTTCTAGATAAGACACTCCTCATTGGAACTCTAACTGTAGAGTTAAGCAGATAAGTCAATCTCCAAACCTAATCAATCCCCCGGCTCTCTACTAAGGCCATCACAAGGCAATCAGTCAGCAATGCCAATTTCAAAGGTATAAACACGCTTGAACACAGGGTCCTGGGCTAATTTACTTTCACAGACAACCAAACACAGAGTGGCAACACTACTTATTCATCAGTAGCAACGGTATAGATTTGGCAGTAAATCTGAATCAAAGAAGGCTCTTCAATTTCCTCTATTACCAAACACAAACCTACCAAAATTTCTCATTTTAACTTCATTCAAAATTTGATTGCAATGGCTCATCAAGTAGCTCATGCACAATATCAGGTGCTATTTCTAAATTAAATAGGAATAGGAAATAGAAATGCCCCATTTTTAAGAAAAAATATCTTGGATTCTTTTAATTCTGGTCAGTAACATTTTTTGTTCTATATCTAGGTGGCTTGAGCTTCCATGTGAAATGCTTCAAGAACTCAGGCCAGACATCTGCTGCGAGATACGTAAATGCTCTTCTCAAAAAAAAAAAAAGCAACAAGCATTCACATTTGATTGTCAATCCAAAAATAAAAGTGATCAAGTTCTAGAAAAAAACACATAGATCTTGAAGGAATACTGCTAGCAGGCTGTAGGGCATCATCAATGCAATGTGCCTGCTTTATCTTGCAAACTGAAATCCATTGCATTTTCATGGAGATGCATGTCTAGAATATTAACTAAAATCTCTTGTATTTTGCATTTAAAAACACAGTGCAACGTATCTTTCACTGACTTAATAAAACGTGATTTCAGAAAACAAGTAAAACATCTTCTGAAACCCTGCATTATTCTTACAATAAGCTTTCACAAACCATGATCTAACAAAAACAAGTTACACCACAGCACATTAATACATTTAGCTACATGTTTACAAGTACCAATCTAAAGAATGTTATGTGTAAACTATTAATATTTGTAACATGCCCAAAATATCTAGCATATTTCAGAAAATAGAACATTGAGTTTAACAATGGTAAAGCACCGAACTGAAGATGTAGCTTGACAAGCAAGTTCTCAGCAACAGCATCAAGTTCAGCATCTCACCTGGAGATCCCATGCACAAGTATTTGTGCTGCCATGCGGTAAGCTAAATCAAAGAACCAATGCAGCAGGAAAAAGACTGTTTTCCAGTAAATCACGTTCCTGAACTGATTCACAACTTTGTCTGCATTAGCAAAGCACTCAGGAGAAAGTTTGGTTAGTATTAAGTCAGTTGCCACTAAAATATTATTTGGCCAGCTACAGTATCTCAAAGCATGTGTTTCAGAGCACTTCACTGATAATGTATCTACATCAGAACATTAAAGATTGATTAACTCCTAGGAAGTGCTTTGAGATCTTTGGAAATGCTACCTACATTACCTGTATTGCCTTCAATGGCAATACCACTTAAAGAAGATCTACTTTCCCTCCCTCTCAGCTGCGTTCATGTAAGCATTCGTGGGGCTCCACTGTAAACTGGAGCACAGTAACCATCTCAGCTTATTAAGGCTGAACGTTTTATTCTGTTTTATATCAGTAACCTGTTTACACTGCAGCCTGACCAGCAACTACATAACTAAAAATGAGGGAAAAAAACGTGCTGGCGAGGGGGAAGGAAGGAAGAAAAGGATAATAGAAAACATTTGATATCAAAAAAGACATAGCATGTACTCTTACTCCAACATCATCAGACTCTGCGCCTTCCCTTAGTATCTTCATTTTCCTCCCACATAGACATTCATATTCCATAGTTTCAGAAGAGGGTTTCCGCAAATGGAAATAATTGGGAATCCTTAGGCAAAAAATAATCACGCACGCGCAGGCTCTTAATCTCTGCCACACTCATTGCTGTAGTAACAACAACTGGTCATAACAAAGGCCCAAAGTCATCAAGTAAAACTTCTTTGGCATAGTATCAACTGTGCAGAATATTAATATAATCTATTAAATTATCGTTGTTTACTTGCTTCTTCTAGCACTTCTCCAAGAAAACATTTGACTTTGTCTACAAAGGATTATTTTTTTCTAAAAGGACTTTTGCCTTTATCTGTATTTCACTATTATCAAAAAGTGTGTTTTTTCTCCATAATGCTTTCAGAAGAGAAAATCGTACTATTCTTTTTCACATCTTTCCCAAGTAGCAGATGTGGAAAGCTGGGTGTGAACTCCAGGCACAGCATCTGCATGGACTTAGCATGGAACTGTTACTCTGGGGACCTCTGTATCAAAAGGGACCTTAGTACAGTTTAAATCTCATGTGCTTCCAGCGTAGAGGGAAAAAACGGAGAAGTTAGTAAGGGAAGCATGTCTTACCAGTTATTTCATTTCAATTTCATTTCCCCATATAAACAACACAGAACAAACAGCACAGATCTGTAATTCCTAGGTCTGCATTTGAAAACCTGGTGGAAATGCTCTTTGTGGGTTTTAATACAGCAAACAGCCAGGATATTATCTCTGTCTCAACCACACATTAGACACTGCAGTCCCAATAACCCCACCCAGGCTTCCCTATCTCCGTGCTTTAAGTCATACCAAAAATGCATTCCCATCTAACTAGCGTGCAAAACAAGAGAAGAGAATAATGCCAATCCCAGATATCACAGACTCTTTTCTGCATTGACAAGCTTTGAATCTCTCATTTAAAATACACTCCAGAAACAAATGTTGACAATAAATGTTTCAGTCCTCCTTTACACATTATAAAGCACCGTGTCAGGGTAAAGACAAGCCCACCCTTAAGGTGCTGCTGTCCTAGATGATGGTGTTTTTAACTTCCAGTCTAAAAACATCTCTGTTTACATATG
>NC_137698.1:34240445-34267945 GCF_964034855.1 Anser brachyrhynchus | reverse complement strand
ATGCCACCAAATTCTGAGGAAGCACCCTTTTCCAGACGATATAGAAAAGACAGTATTTACTCAAGTTTTAAACGAAAGATAAAGTAACCTAAAACACACCTTATCTCCCTTTAGAGTGTCGCTGTACTATGTGTCTTCAATGACCCAGGAGCCAAAAGGCTGGCAGTTGATATGTGTGGCACAGAGGCAAGTTCAAAGCTGTTACCTCACAGAGTCTACAATCGAAGACGCTGCCCAGGAGCAGCTCTTTGCACGGTGGCAGTGTCTGCAGGCAGTGCAAATACTGCTCCACGCCTACCAGCCGCACAGCATGAACAAGAACCTGTCCAGAAATAGCACCTGCACTACGCTACAGAGGATGGAGAAGCAGCACTAATGGATGGCAGTCTAGACAGGTGTGACAGGTTTGGGAGCTGATGAGGGAACCCCCATTTGGAAAGGTGAAAGTGTGTATTCGAGGTGAATGTCACAAGGTCTTTTCTGCTCACACCAATAATCATCAACTTACATTTACATAATTACAGTACTACTTCATACCTGAGTGTCAATTTGACCTTGCCTAAATAGCTGCAGCTTTAACCACCCACCCTACTGAAGCTCACTCAGGCTACTGAACTCCTGAGATCCACTGATGGCCAAGGGTCATAAAGACTCTGAAGACAATAATTAACTCCCTCTGAAAATCACACCTATTCCTTGGCTATATTTATCAGAGAGTCACAGAATGGTTTGGGTTGGAAGGGACCCTAAAGACCTTCTGGTTCCTACCTGCTATGGGCGGGGACACCTCCCACCAGACCAGGTCATGGAATTGAACTCGTTAATGAAAGAGAAGTGCAGAAGCCATCCTTGGTAACGTTAGGAAGGTTGCCAAAGTGTTATTGCAGTAAAGCAACCTTAGAGTGCTAAACTACCCAAGATTACTTTAATACAGTAATTCAAGGGCTGCTCTAGGAGGGAAGCTTATAATGTGATACACCAGAGGCAACTAATCGAGAAAATGTAAACTTCTTTTCCACAGTTATTTTAAAAAAGAAATCTATCTAACGCTAACTTGGCAATGAACATCTGGACTGGGCAATACAGACGTTGCAATATTCCTTCCTCCACGTATCCTTACTTTCCACTCAAAACTAAGAGTCCTAGCATTTAAATCTAACATTAAATAACAGGATTGATAACAAAGACCGTTAGAGTTTAGATATAACAAAGCAGGAAATACTTCCTGTTTCATTTCAGTGATTTAAAAATGAGCTGCACCCAGCTTTTTTCCCCACCCGTGAGCATCCACAGAGATGCATGCTAAAAGACGAGACTTTTTTCTTCAGAGGTGCTATTAACCCTCGTGACAGGGTTTCCAACTTTTCCCTCTTCAGCCAGCTACTCTTTTAATTTGCTTTTAAGACAAAATTTACCAGCCCTCTCAGCAGCTGGGGTTCAAGTCATATGTAGAAAAAAAAAAGGTAGAAAAACAGTATACTATTTCAGGTTCTTTTCCAACAAATTAAAACAGCTTTCTCAACACTGAGCAGTTCTTCTCAGCATGCCAACCCCATTGTGGAGAAGACTGAAGTGGACACAGCACTGTTTGTCATTCCCAACTGGAAACAATAAGCCACAAGCAGCAAAGAGTCCCTGCCCCATGGCCGCTCAGCACTGAGGCGTTTCCCTGTCAGAGAGGAGAACTGAGCCATCTGGGGTAACTGCTGCTGAAGTGCACCCAAGGGCATCACGCCGGCAGCACCAGCAAGGAGCCAGCCCCTGAGGCACTGCCTTTCCCTCCAGCGCAGGGACGTGAACGCGCCTCGGGGACAGGAGCGAAGGGATGGCTGCATCTTTTCTCACCATAAGTCTAGCTCCAAATTTTGCATCCAAAAATGTCAGCAGTGGCTTAAGTACAAAGCTGATCATGTATGACTTCTTCCCTAGTATTCTGTCAATTTCCAACTATTTTCAACTCCAGGGATTTCCTGAGGCTTAGGTGGTGGTTGCTCCCTTCCTACTCCCTTCCTCCTCTTAATGTGTCTCTCCTCCAAGTTCTCGTCCAGAGCAGAGAAGCAGACTTCAAACAAATGCAAGTATCGGTGGCCTCAACCCTCAGGGTCAGAGCACAGATATTGGGAAGAATTACTGCTGTGAAAAACAGCAGGCTGAGACTGTGCTAATTGCTTTTCTAATATGTCATTTAGGCACCAAAGTAAAGAGTTTTAAGTGGCCTGGGCAAACCTTAGTTTCTAGACCATAGAATTCCGTGTGTGTGTATAAATCAAGTACCTGTACACTGTGTGATACCGTTAGCGTTCAACTGTAGGGACACTGAGGAGAGCAATCCTTTAGTCATTACAGAAATTCCTAACACAATTAGAAATCACACATTCAAAATCCAGAATGCAAATGTGACAGCAGATCATTTCTCTGGAGCAAACAAACAATTCTCAACATTTTTTTTTCCTTAGAGATGTTAATTCTTGTTTTATGTAAATTCTTCAGAGAGGATTATTTAAGACCATATCACTGTTAAATTATTGTGCATATATTTAGAAGAATAATTTAGGCATGCTGCATCACAATGCACATTTTCTTCCTTGAAAATAATCTCCCTCCCACTTACATAAACTATACATGTAATTATCTGTAAAGTCACATCTTTCTCCATTATTCAGCTTTAGAAATAATCACGTATTAGCCCTGTTAAACTAAGCTGACTCCTTTTTTCAGTAGCTTATGATGAAAAGGTAGAGCCCAAACATTTTGATACACTATGTAATACAACTTCTCCAAGAAACGTGTTTTACAAAGTCTGTTAACCCCATCACATAAAAAAAAATATATATATATAAATGTATATATATTTTTTAAGAAAAAAATCAGTGAAAGAATGAAAAAACTGAGGTTTGGTTTCTGATGCTGTTGTTTTTGCAATTAGATTCTCTGCTTAGAAAAGAGTCAATAGAGTTAATTCAGACTGACACTCAAACTTGAGAAAAGATTGTTTCATTGCATCATGAAAATTGAATGTTTCTACTTTCCTTTTCAAAATAAAAAGGCCCTGCATTTTGTAAGAGATATCAAGGATAAGATGAAGTGAAAAGTTTTCCATTGTTGTAAAAAAATAATGTTTTCAGATGACAAACCATTCTTTCCCATTTGGGGAGGAAGATGAATTCAGTTACTAATGAAATGAACACAGTTCTAGAGAAGAATAAAAAATGTAGTTTACACACAAATCAGTTTGCTTTTTTAAAGCGACTTATGAATTTTAATTTGGATTGTTTCAAATACTGCATGTATACACAGCTACCAGTACTAGATTTTTTAACTAAAAATTAAAAATACAATAATGAAAACAATGGCAAAAGGACTCAAAATCTGATCTTTTGCTACAGCTTCTCAAGGTCACCAGGATTCATTTTCAGTATCATGCACCATTAAAATTTACTTTGTTGTACTAGTCACTAAGAGGGATAGAGAATATGGTTTTCACAAAAGGGATGGCTTTCATCTAGACTTTCACCCTCTTTATAGGGAATAACTTTGCTAAACTTTGGAAATGAAATACATGTGTGAAGCGATATGGGAAAGCAGCAAATCACAGCAATAGCTAAGGATTACTTACCAAACCATATGATAGAAGTAACCAATCTTTGATACTAATCACTGCAAGATGGTATTTTCCCCAAAAAAATTCCAGTGAGGGAATGAGGCAACAAGAGAAGAGACGGCCTGACAATCATCACAGAGATTACAGGATACTATGGGATTTGGGGATAAGAAATTAACACATTAACAAGCATAACAGTTTCTTTTACTGAATTTATTCTGTGACACGGATTGAATGGCTTTTGAGTGTTTGATAAGAGATATGTTGATACACTTGCAGGTAATTCTGCTTGCCGAGGATTCTTCTAAAGTATTGTTTTATCTTTACTAAAATTTAAATTTAATAATTTGGAATACAATTTCCCAAGTCAAAATTAGCTAGGTTAAGAGAACTTTAACTTTTCTTCCCACCCCCACAGGCTGCCAAATATGGCCATGGTGATAGCTTTGGAAGTTCACAGTTTGCATACAAGCAGTATTGCTAATAATAAAACTTTGAAGATGCTGCCACCTTTCCTCGGTCGAACCTCTCCAATTCCCCCATCCTACTTCTCATACGCCCGGTCTGTGACTTCACGTGGGTCAAACTCATGGAGAACAGTCTTAAGTCCATGACAGGACCATATTCCCACAGACAAGCTGAGGTCACATCCAGAATTTCATCTTCGAAAAAAAATCTAAACTTCCTCTGAAATGGCTGCTCTAGACCGATCAAGACACACTGGGTCAAATAAAGTTTCACTTGTCTTTCTCTGCTGCTCTCTACATCCATTAAAATATAAGGAGTGCAAAGGAGGAAAATTTTCATTCACATACAGAACTAAGTGTCTTTGTTGTTGAGGCAAAAAAGAAGGCATCTAGATAAAAATGTGAGAGTTGAGAGGCCACAGGGAAGGATTATGCTGACATGATCTGTTGGTGATCAAGCAGAGAAAAGCAGAGTTGGGAATCAGCATGACAAGAGGTAGGGTACAGGAAGAGGTGGCACAAAACCAGGTCTGCCTAGGACAAAAACCTGGGGAAAGCAAAAAAAGGTCAAATGAGAAATCTGATGAATGGTCACAGGAATTGCAGGCAGACAGGCAGCAGCACAGAGAAAGGACAGAGAGAGGAGAGGAGAGGAAGAAAGAGGGAAGAGAAGGAAAAGAGAGAGCACTAGATAGAATATTTCTTCACCTCGTTAAAGGCTGTGCCATGGTAAACACAAGCAGTGAAGCTTATTAGGACATTGCAGGTGATCCTGATTCTATTGCTCCCTGAAAATGAAAACTTATACTCTACGCTTAATACTGTCCTACAATATCAGTTTGGTACTCATTTGGTGCTCTTCTGAAGACAGTGGATGAAGCAATGTGTACCTGTAATACTTAGTGTTTCCACTTCCAGAATTTCTCTATCATGAAGTAATCCTGCAGCTGCTCATAACAGCAAAAATTTCAATCATACAAGTCACTCTTAGGAACAAATGTCTTGCCTAACCCTATTATTCCCCTACTCCCCCCCCAACGGAAAAAAGTAAATACTTCTCCAATCTAGAATGAATATAAAATATTAAAATATAAGATGTGAATCCTCAACAGCAGTAGCAACGGCATCATAAAAGTTATCAAATGAGTCCAACCACAAGTGTGAACATTTTAATGATGTCACTGTGAGTTTCTTTAAGCAAGGACGGGTAACACTGTGTTTATACTGCTTTTTATGTTTGAATCGTGAGCTTGCTACCATGCTCAGGCACACAATGAAGTAAGGCAAAGCTGGAAAACGTTTTTAGGAACACATAGTGCAGAAATAGCCAAAAGATTAAAAGTGACTTAATGTGGGCCACAAAGCACAACAGTACAAAACTGCAGTTCCTGGTTCCCAATTTTGATGTGGCCTTTCTCTCAGTCATCCTTTAAAGAAAAAAGAAAATCTCTCAAATACTAATTTATAAGGACGCATCAGGGACTATTAAACCTCAAAGTTTAAAATTACACTTAACTTACTCTTTAAAAGTTTAGGATTAAAAATGTTTGTAGATAGAGTAGAGGTAGACAGAGTACCCATGGAGATAATTTGCTGTGTTCATAATTTGGAAAATAAACAGTAATCAAACTTTAATGCTGCTATTTAGAACCAGAGATCATAAGAGATGTGTAATAAAACCCACAAATACCAATGGTATGATAAATCCAGCGATTAATGCTTTTTTATATATATATATAGTATATGGAAAGATATTCCTTTATTTAAAAAGAAAAAGCATTCTTGTATCTCTAGCATTATCGTACTGTGAAATAACATTTTTCCACTTAAATACACTATTACCCACAAGCATATGCTTTGTGTTTCTAAGTATCATTAATAAGGAAGTTGTCTTAAAGTCCATTCAAGTAATGGGTCAATATTCCCAGATCTGACATACAAAAGGACTTCTAAAACCAAGCTTGTCATTTTTTTTGTTTATTTTATATCTATTTTTTGCTCTTGTTCAAGCTCCTTTGAAGTTAGTCTTCAAAGCTTCAATATCAATTGGAATGCAGCATTAAGGATTTTACGACACTATGCTACTTAAACTTTTATTGTTTTGTTGAGAAATCATAATCAGAAGGATTAAGCTCTTGTATTTGGCTTTTTGTTTCTCCTTTCAATTTTTTTTTGTAATTTACTGTTTTTTATTCCAATTCCACCATGCCATAAATCTGTAGCATGCCCCTCTTAGTCTTCGCACAGACAAAATAATGCAGTTTACACTTAAACATGCTCGAGAAAAAAAATTAACATTCTTTATCATTTTCTAGCAGAGACAGTTAATACTCTCAGGCTACATTAATAGAATCTTTCTGCCATTGTAGAAAGTTTGATAGCACTCTTATTTCAATGTCTGAATTTTTCTCCTTTTTTTGACAAAGACAAATGATTGCCATCAATCAAGATCCAATCGGGTATACACAGAGTCAAGCAAATGCATCACTCTTTACTGGTTTTCCTGCTATTTGTGCAGGCTTTGCTCCATATTATTTTATAGAATGATCAAAAAAGCAGCCATAAGATAGATCATTCACACCCACTGTAAAATTAACTTTCATGAATAATGAGAGTTTTAAACCTCAGATAATGTATATGTTATACAGAAGATATTGCTGGAGTTCATTTCTGGCTAGAGATTATGTAAATGATACTATATGACCTTTATCATTACAAACAGGACATGCAAAACACATATTATTTCATACATCATCCTAAAGCAAGTCAGTACCTAAAGGAGAATCAGTCATTTATAATGTGCATGGTGAAGTGCTAAGGTTGCAAGAAAATGATATGAACTACTTGTGATATTTTTGACTACTCCTCCCCCTTAACCTGTTACTTATGTGATCTGAACACACTAGAGGTAACAAAAATACAGTTTACCCCCTCCTTTTTCTTTATAAGAAAATTTGTATTTTGTTTCTTGATAGATCATTTATCTCAAGACTAAACTACGCTGATAGAAACCATTTATGTCAATCAAGGGCAATGATAAATTAATAATAATATAGAGCTATATTAATATAATGAAGGAATAAGTAGTTCCATTTTTTTATGTAAAACAGTATTTTAAATCACTTTCCTTATGTTATTTCCTTATTACTGAACAATAAGCTAAGCAAAGTTAAATTGCTTAAAGATTTCCCAAAGATAAAAGGTACCATTCACCGTGAAAGCTAGACAGTAGATACACATATGGAATCAATGACAAACTCTCTGAAAGATCCAGCCAACCAAGCAGTGCTTGGACAGTGTTGTTCGACTTGTCTATTTTTTTTATTTTTTTTTTTTTTTGCACCAATGAAGAACAAAAAGAGTATGAAATGTGTTTTAAATTTAGAGATTTACACAGCCCTTAAGTATTTAAGGACACTCATCAAGATATCTAAATAAATTTATTTGTACAAATATATAATCATTAATATATATGAATGTATAAATAATATATTTAAATATCATACAGCCACCAAACAAACGCCTATTCCAAAACATCAAATCTTTGGTATGAGCAAGCAATAAGGCAAACAATTTGGTTAAATTGACTGTATATTACTCGTGTCAGAAAGTACACCATGCCACATAGTTTATCAGTTCTTAGTTCTCAATACTTTGCTTTCAAACCTTCTGTTTATCATTTCTGCCATCTAATCCCGTATTTTTCCAAAGATAGGTTCAGTAGCTTCTGCTGATCTATCAGACATCATAGCTTTTGACACTGATCATGCATGCCACTTTAAATAAAGAGTGGATTTAGTTACACCCCTAACTTAACTTCACTTACCACTTCTGTAGTACAAACATACTAGTAACGCTTGTCCTTAAATCTCTACAGTCTGTCACTACAATAGACCATTCCCCTTGCTACCGTGTGAGTTATCCCTTTTTATTGCAGACATCTGAAGGCACAGAAGGGAAAAGAAGCCTGGAAAAGGAGACTTTTCAGTCTTCAGAGAGGAACAGAGACAGTATAGAACCCAAACAATACTGGTCATCTCATTTGAGCAAAACATCTCACATATGGTCACTGACGCTATTTCGTGTCTTCTTGGTATCTAGAAAGAAACCTTGGACGCCAAACTGAGGAACTGCTGAGAACAGAGCAACATCTGAAGTCAATGTCTGCTTCACTCTTTAAAAAGTGTGCTACGGCCAGCCAATTTGAAAGCCTGGCAGAGGACACTTCTGCCCTTAATCTCTCCTCCTGTGCACCAGTATGCCATCTGTAAATTGGGAATAATTATGAGTTACTCTAAAAAGGTGCTCTGAAGATTTGCGAAGTCAGATACTACAACGTAAACACTATAGACAAGACCCTAGGCTTTTGTATTCATTACAGTATATAGATCTACTTTGCAGTGTTAGAAATAAAGTAAAACTTTGTTTAAAATGCAGGAGAAAATTTTAACACAGCAAGCAGCATCTAAGCTACTGATGGAAATCCAAGCTTAAATATTTTGAATAGATGTTCAGTGGTTGTCGCTCTTTGCGCTAAATGTGACAATGGTCCCCTGAAAACAAGAGTAAGAATTTATCCAATTAAGAGCTGCTTTATGATACATACAAGGCCAAAATATGGTTGATTGAGTAATGTAAGTTCTGACACTCATTAAACTTCTAAGCTCTTGAATTTGTGATTTCAGTAACTCTGTGAACACAGGGGATTGGGGTGGTAAAGAGTACCCCAGCTGGAAAGAGAAAAGAAAAACGGGCAGGGAATGTAAAAGGGAGAAAACAATAGAAATACGCTATTACCTGGAGAATCATGTGCAGTCTAGATTTGTATTATTTATATATAAAATTACTCTGTAGCCTTATTTCACAGAAGCTTAAAGCTGTGTCTTAACACTAATATACACAATTTATACCTGCATTACGAGACCAACTTTATACCGTGCTTTTAGGATTAAAACATTATAACCCTAAGAGTAGACCATTTTTCTTTCTCCCCTTCTCTCAATGGCAGTTCTGTAGGTATTTAATGGGATATAGGTATCCCTCATCTCTAAAACCATTGCCTTCATCAGCTGAGTGCTCTCCTTTTCCAGAGTCCTCCATTCTTTTCATCTTCATTTCATGTGTCCTATTCTCCTCCTAGTCAAGAGCCCTTTTAGACACATTCAAGTCCCTTCCCACCAAGAGGTGAATGCCAGTACATACTACCTTTTCCTGATTTTTTTGCCAATTCATTCCACCTCTCTCTTGAAATCTAAATTTCTACAATGGATTTGAGTAGTAGAACCACTGTATCGCAGAAATAGTTATTTAGGTTGCCACTGACTAGTTTTCTGTTTGCCTGCTACTGGGTCATTTGAAGCCAACGTCTGCACTCATCAGACACCAGGAGCTCCATGTACCACTCATTTCCCCCTCTCCAGTTTCCTAATTATCCCTAAAATATGAGTGTTCTAAGCACACATGGCTATTGTGCTTCCCCGTAAAGCAACGTTAGCCATTCTGCCGGAGCTGCTGTTGAATCCATGGCAACATCAGTTACCAGACCAACAGTGTCCAAAGAACAAACCCAGGGGAAGAACTCCTAAAATGTAAACCAGGAAACTCTCTTAGCAAGAACTAAGCTAATCAGCAGTGCTGAATTACAGATCAAATAGTCAGCACTGCGTATGTATTGTAAATATATTTTAATTGTTGTGAAGAAAATCTTTGTCTTGCTTCTTTCAACTGTGTTCCGAACACATGAGAGTAAGCACATCTCCAAAATTGTCTGCATAAAGCAGTGACTTAAATTGGATATTTTCTTTCCTTTTCTCAAGTGCAATTCCCGGCAACTATCCTGTTTGCATTAGCTAGAGCAAATGCAAATATCTCCTCAAAGATAGAGATATTCATCATTTTCTAATACATGCACCTGGAGAAAAAAAAAAAAAAGATGGAGCACAAAAGACAAAAGAAGCAGAAATATGAAAAACAATCAGTTTCACTTCAGAGCTATGCTTTACTCTAGCATCCTAAATCCTTAGTGACCTCTCTATCAGGTCATGTTTTAATATATTTAGTGCCACATTATTATATATATTTTTGTGCCATTGTGTAATTTACTTAGTAGAGGTCATGGAGAATTTTCCTTGCCCATATTGTAAACTCCAAATCACTACAATAAGAGAAAAAATTAAAGACAACTGTCTGTGCTTTTTTTTTGTCTGTAGATTGTATGAAAACTGCTTCTCAATTTGAGCAGATAAAGGCATTAGATATTCCAATGCAAGATAAAAACATGTTATGTTAGATTTAAAAGCACAATTAGTGGAAACAAAATTGGCCACACAATATGAAACAAATTAATGATGTCATGTAATGACAATAACACTTAAATCAATTTGCTTCTACTCTTTTTTTTCTTTTTTTTTTTTTTTTTAAGCCTGCCCTTCTGCTGTTTAAGGAAAAAAATGGTTCTGTTCTATTCAAACAGAAAACTGTGAAGCGTGGACTCTTAGACAGAATCTGAGCACAAAAATAATTTACATGGTAAAGTATAACATACTTGCAGGATTAACTGAGGGCAAATGTTACCTTAGTCAGGGCTACAGGCATGACAGTTCAATGTCTGGTTTGTTCTTTGACCTAAACAACTTTTAGATTGATGTCTAACAGCACATTCTACCATACAGTAAAAATAAGAGTTTATATTTCTCAATGCTTCCTTGCTTCCTTGTTTATGTATTTCAGATTTTTGACCAAACAGAAGATATGTAATGACTTAATCCCTAAAACACTTTTCAAATGGCGCTATGTGTATATCATGTAATTGAATCAATAAATTTTCATGGCCCAGTGTTTACCTTTTGCTGCAGAATGAATTGTAGTACAAGAACTGGTTACAGCCATTATACTGCTAATGTGGCAAATACTATGGAGTCAGTTTGAGTAAACTCTACAGGGTTACAAGGTCAAAATAAAAGACTGCATAATTTATCAGATCAGGCAAATCATTTTGAAAGTACAGAGTTAAGTGCGGCATTAGCCTGAGATTACTGCCTTTCATGAATAAAGGTTAGAATCAATGTTTATTCAGTCATACTATAGATGGCATGTCCTGTATAAACTTCATTCATTTAAAGAAATCCTTCCTGACACTGTCACTATTTACAACAGTGGAACATAAGTAATGCATACCATTCTTTTAGGATTACTATCCCAAACCATCTAACATTGTTGATCTTTCAAAATACCATGTCCTAGATTTTCAAGAAAATACCCCCAGTAACGCTATCCCTTTCAGTAACAAGAAAGGTTTTTACTTCCACAAAGTTTGTTGACAAATTTAGTCACAAAAATAATGTGATTATAATCTTGACTACGTGACATAGGATTGCTAAAATATGCTATGGTATCTTTTCAGGTCACATGAATAAACCAAAAATTAAGGAAACCAGCACGAAGGGCATCTAACAACCATGATATTTTTGATTATTTTTGCAAAATATTACTGCTAATCTCAGTTTATGATCTCTTTTACTTTTGACCTCTGCATTATAACGTTAATGGCTTCCCAATGCTGTTCTCCAGTTAAAAACTCAGGATGTTTTAAGCAAGATGAACTATATGAGTAATGGAGAATAATAAAAAAAAAAACAAACTAAAAATAATTAAACCAGTGAAAAGAGATTATCTGAATGCACAGAATCTAAACTGTTTTCAACTGATTTTTTTTTTATGACTGTTGGTTAGTTGAAGGTATGCAAGTAGATCAGTTGCACTGGAACGAGTATTTCATGCTGGAATTTATTAAAAAGCAAACCTACAGAGTTTTTTGTTCTTATTGTTTTGTTTTAAACTTTTACATGTTAAAAGATGGAAATGGAAGGAGAAATTGTTTTAGGCATGAGAATGGGAAAATATTTAAATATATAAGCAACAGTACTAGGGATATTGAAATGACAGGAGAGAAGTATGCACAAACAAGGAGGACACTAGTCAGGTTCTACAGCACAGTCAAAAGTTCTTCAGTAATCTAGCTATCCTAAATACCTACCAGGAATTGGAGATCAATTTCTGTGGCAAAGCCATTTGTATTCACTAAGGAAGAGAAAAATAACAGACTCATACACTGCATGAAGGCATCCCCTTAACAGAACAGCAGAAGGGCCTGCATCCCTTAGAATACGATGTTAACAGCATGTTTTGCACAATTACGTTCCTAAGCAGTAGTCTACCTTATTATTACAAACGTGTATCTGCGATTCATATATACAATCCCTGAATTGTAGTATCCTTTAACACCATCGAGACTATTGCTAGAAGTATATATTTTATTTCATCTATAAAGGATAAATAAATGTAAAAATTCCTAAATGGAAAGACCTGGCATTAGTAATGAAATGAAGCAGATGAAAATATCTGACTACTCCACTGTTCAAACTTGGGTTAGCAGTAGGACTGAACATGCACAGATTATGGCTAAAATATTTTTTAGCAATCTGTACAGAGAAAGGGAGGAAGGTCTTGTCCTGAAATCTAAATCAATGCATACCCCTCTGAAAAACAGCGTACAGTACACAACAGTACGGTAGGTCCCAACCACCTGGTTAGTGATTACTAGCATTCATTTCTTCCTCATGCTGTATTTGCGGAGCTGCTGTGCTACCACAATAAGCAAACATGAATTCAGAAACTAAGTTTTATTTTATTTAAGTTATCCATAGCTACTTCACCACCAAGAAAATGCCTAGAGCAAAAATGATTCAGTTATAGTTCACAGCCATGTGCCTACCTTCAGTAACAAAATGACTACTCTTCTAAAGGGTTAATCTGTACAGACTGGAACACTGGACCACATTTAGGATTGCTTTTGAAAATACTTAGTGTAAAAACCTCAGCTGAAAATGACACCAGTGAGCAAAATCCTGCATTAAAAATTTTGTGTAATTTCAGAAAATCATACTTGCATTTTTTCAACATTCTCTCCTCTTACATGTGCGATATGTATGTTCTCTATGCAATACATATCTTTCCAATGGAAATGGGAGCTATCAGAAAAAAGAAGTGACTGCTATTTACATACAAGAATTTTACATGATGTGATAAACAACTACTACTTTTTTAAGAGTTTACCAGGAAAATCAGGAAAGAAAGAAACTTTGTCTAATATACAGCAATAGAGAAATTAAGCATTTAAGATGCATAGAAAACACATTTTGAATGAGTATTCTGTGAATTTAATGTACAGCACCGTATTACATATATGATCTCAGATACTCTCATTACAGTTTTCTACTTGTTGGGAGAATAATGATTAATTGCAGAAGAAAGTTGAACAAATAAAAAAGGAAAGAGAACACTAAAAATAGAAGATAAGAAGAAATAGAAGAAATGAAGTCAAGAATGACACAGTATCACAAAGTTGAAGAATGACCAGTCCCTGAAAGTTTCCCTGTACCTCTTCAAGTACTATAATACGAACTGTGGGAGGAAAAAAGATATTCAGGGAATATGATGAAAATGTGGTGTTGGCAAACGATTCATAGTTGCAGCAGACAGATGTACCAGAAGACTAAGAAATAACCAAGTTCAAAAGAAACCCAATGGGATTAAGGATATGGGTCAAAGAGGGAAAGAGGGATTAAAGAAGAAACATGCCAGAAAGAAAACATTTACAGTGAGCAGCAACAGAAGCAAGGAAAGAGAACATGCCCCTGAGCAACGTTGCTTAGCTGCCTGAAAAGAAAACCAGCTTCATTCGTCTGGGATTTCCTCTCATCAGATAAAAGTGACAGTAGCAGTGCAATCTGATTTTTGTATATAAAGGCACTCAAAAGATAAGTATGCAAAGGAGAAACATCTGCTCAGCATGCAGCAGACCACCTCTACTCTGGCAGGGGAAAGGTATGATGGGCAAAGGACAAGAACGTCAGCAACAGCTGTAATCACTGCAGACTGGACAGACTCAATTATCTCTCTTCTAATCACTGTCTCACCCCACGTAATAGGTATGGCGTGACAGGCAAAGGCCTATAGGTAAAAGGTTATATACGGGCAAAAGGTTCAAGGCTAGTATTTAATAGTTTGGAACAAATATTTCAGGAGTCATAATACAACTTACATATACAAGGAACATACATATATAGCGAAGAAAAATTAAGCGCAAATCCCACTCTTCCACCAGACTCTTCAAAAGAAAAAGAAAAAAGAAAAAAAACACACCTTGAGGGAGGGAATATTTGAGGTTTGCCAAGAACAGAAGTTTTTCAGGACAATTTGTGACAGGTTCAAAAGAATAACGAAAACTTTCATATGAAAAAGCTTGAATTAATGATAGACATAAGATACACCTTTGATTATTACTGCAAAATGTTTTTAAAATCTGAATCATTTACTTTCAAGTTCTCTATACTCTCAAAAGATTTCATTGAACAATTCGTCTCTAAGCATGGTTAATTTTCAGGTTTTCGTATACTAGCAAGAACAACGACCAAAGGAAAGAAAAGATTTAAATAATGCTTTTAAAATATACACATAAAACAGCTACATGCACCATGTATCCATGTGGGCCTCAATTCTTGTTCGATCTGTTTTAACTTCATTTGCAAGCTGTCTGGGATGCAAAAGAGGTGGTCTTCATATTTTCCTCATTGCCACCCCAAGGGATTGTAATTGAATTGCTATATAAATTAACAGCAAGAACTCTCTTTTATAACCAGCCACTATCTAAAACTAGTAGAAACCAGATTTCTCTTTTCTTTTTTTTTGGGGGGGGGGGGGAAATTTAAAAACTCCAGAAATTCCTGGAATGGAATCCAATTTTAAAAAGAAACTAAGATTTCCAGTAAAATAAAATTATGCTAAAAACTGTTGAAAACATTAAATTCAATCAAAATATCTTGGTATCTCCCTGACATTGTATTTGAAAAAAAAAAAAAGTTAAAAACCTATTTGAAAACAGGTTTCAAAAGAAACCTTCCATTCTGAAAGTACAGAAACTGTGTTTCATTAAATCATTAACAAGCTTCATTTTTGTCCTCAGCACCAAAAAAAGAGGCGGGGGGGGGGGGGGGGGGGGGGGGGGGCTGTGTTCACATTTGCATTATTTTATTAAACAGTCCCCAGTCAAAGAAGCAACAATTCCAATATAAAGATGTTCAGTTGAAAATTCCCAGATCAAGTGCCATGGCTTGTATGTTACAGTTTAGCAGACAGCAAAATCCTGCTCCCTCCCACACAGTTACAGGGTTGATCCAGTGCTCCAAGCGCAGCATGCGCCACGTTTTGCTCAGCATGTTTTTAAAACAACATCCTTTAGACTGCCTGCATATGCCTGGTACCAGATTCTACAGAAGAAAACCTCCAAGATCACAGTAAGGTTTACAAGTACTTTGTCAACAATATTAAGGTATCTCTAAGAATAAGAGGTAGCCTTCTAAACCATTTTCCAGTACATGGGTGACTGCCCAAAACAGTATTTTAGAGTCTGTTGTTTTAATTCTGTATTCACTATTCTTTCAAAATCATCGTGCACTAACGCACTAAAATATATACTTGGTCTTGTTTTCCAAATGAGGCAAAATGAGATATACATACATACAGGAGCGTTCCTTCATTTCAAACTACAGTCATCCTAGTCACAGACTACAACAAAACTAATACAGATATTTAGCTGTATCTGACAAAGCAGAGGTAGAAAATATTGATCAGATCTGTAAAATGGAAGGAAAGTCTCATTCCACTTGTTTACCATTTTGATTCTAAAACATTTTTATCATTGTACAACCTACCTATATGCACACCATAATGACAGTTTGCTTGTTTGTTTGTTTAAAGTAATGAAAGGATGCAAGCAATTATTTATAAAACAGAGAAATTAAATATAATTCCCTTGGAAGCCCAATGATAAAATTGTAAATACTTTGGTCATCAGCCATTTAATTTTTCTCCCAGTTTGGCTTGCACAATACACACAATGATGTGGTGCAACACATTAACTGCCATCACATACTGAGCTACTTCATCCTTCATTTAAAATTCTTGACACTGGGCACAAAGTAACCTTTTACCTTAGAATATTACAGATTGACAATATTTTTCCTGTAACACTTCCTTTTTTTTTTTTTTCTGTGAATCACCTCACTTATCTTCAATTGCATTTTCAGCCAGTTCACAGTAAAACATACAAAGCTTAATAATAGCTGCCACAGTGACTTCCATCATTAGAGTCACCCTCTCACACATTTCTTTGAATGCTTTACTTATTAGAATTATCTTTTATGACCACTTCCTCAAATATACTACAACATATTGCAAAAGGAACACTTTTAGCATGAATAATTTATTGTATTTTCTGATTGCATGATCAATTTTATATAGTTTCTTTAAACATTTTCATATAAAACCTCAAGAAGTGGCTTCTGCCTCACCTACCGTTAATGAATTCAGGTGCTGGTGAATTCATAACTGCCAACCCTGTAACGGCCTATTACTTTTGTTTCAGGAACACTTAAATGACTACACCTCTCTCCATTTGCCTTACACCAAACAAACAGCTGCCTTAAAATTATTTCAATTTTGCATCTTTACTCCTTGCTTCATGAATATGCACAACTTCTTCCAATACATCTTTATCCAAAACACCTTAATAAATCAAGTGGTGACAATATTACAGACTCTCCCTGCTATTTAAACAGCTTCAAACATGGAAGACAAAGAACTACTTCTTTTGTTTATTACCAACACAAGAGAGGGTGTAGATAGCATAGATTTCCAGCGCTATATTCACAGTGTGTCAGGAACAGAATTTTCCCAGGCACATACTAATTTGCTGAATATTTTCCCCAACATTTGGAGCAATGGAAATTAGAAAGAACTTCATTATCATAGAGGAATGAAAATTTACAACCAATGTTACTACTGGTGCGACAAAGGACAGTTTGTTCTAGCCTATTAGAAGTCACAGGGAAAATACTGTACATTCAGTATCTGTAAATCTGACTAATCAAAGCTATAATCCTTTCAAAATCATTAGAACTGAAAGAAAATCTAAAGAAAAAAATGGCTGTTATTACTGTGACTAAATAGGATTATCCAACCCTCTTGAGAAAAAGTTACGTATTAAGTGAGGGTCTAAATACTAAGAAAATTTGTGGGAAGAGAAATGCAAATGGTTTTCTAATTATCTACAGCCTATTAACATGCAATCCTGATTACTAGCAATTAAAATCTCCTTAAATTTTATGACAAAAGTTCACTGAAACGTTGAAAATTATATGCTAATTATTGCACTGTAATGCACATGCTTAGTGTGTATTCTGACTACAGAAACAATAAATAGCTGAATATTGTACAGTGTAACTTGAAATTCAACTTAAAAATGCAACATGCTGATTTCATATTGCAAAAAACCTCGTAACGCTCATTAAACTATATTAGAGAGTCCTATAAGAAATAGCCGTTGTCAGTGTTATCCTATGGCAAGGTTATCAGAATACACTAAACAGTATAACAAATAAATAAATTAGAATTGAAATCATAAATAATTTTGCCTATGTCTAAGCTACCAAAAAGCTGAAAAAGTATTCTGTGTTTCCCATAAACAGTTAAGCATCTTTAAGGGAGCTTTTCTGGGAATGGTCAAGGCCAGGTTGGATGGGGCTTTGAGCGACCTGGTCTCATGGGAAGTGTCCCTGCCCATGGCAGTGGGTTGGAACTAGACGACCTTCAAGGTCCCTTCCAACCCAAACCATTCTATGACTATAATAAACAGCCCTTTCTCCATAAAGAAAGCATGTCTTCAGTTTCTCCAAAGGAATCAAAGATGGTTTGCTACTTATTAACCTAAATTTTAAATGAGTACCAGTTCAACTCTTTCAGACTACATTTTTGAGGAAACTGAGCTAATGTTAAACCAGAAAAGTAGAAACAAAAATTCTATTCTAGAATAAGATCATTGATTACTGAGGACCTCGTCTTCACTTAAGTGCCTCATCTTGCTCCTCAGTTTTCATACCGTAAAATACTGCTAAGATTGTATATTTGTTGTGATGCTTGTCTTCAGTGTAACATCTACTAAACACAAGATTTCCTCATGCATTCAAACACAGTTCCCAAGTGCTCACATAGGCAATGGGATACATAAGGGAGCTGCATTCAGAAACTTGGAAAACCCTCAGCTGGGACAAAGGAAGGGTATTATGTGTAAATATTACATGCATTTAAGGAAAGATGAAGAAAAATATTAAAACAGAGCGAGAGTGGAGAAAGATATTAAGAAAGAGGACAGTAACCAGGAAACAAATATACTAACTGTGCAGTAGATGACAGGAGTGATTCAAAACAAAGAAAGCTGTGATCACATGTAAACTGTCAAATGTCCCACCTCTAAGTGTTTTTTACACATCTGGAGCATGCATTAGAAAAAAACACTGGAAGCATTTCTCAATATTATCATCCCTTCTTCAGCATCAGTTGCTCTCCACCACTTAAAAGAAACAGCATAAAGCTTTTTTTTTTTTTTTTAAATAAGATCTTGTTGCCTTAATCACTATTAATTAAGAACTGTCTCCTGGATTTTGTTTGGAGGGGCCCTTGTCTTTCTCCCATTTCTGGTCTACACATCACATCACCTCTATTTTTGCAGTACCAGCAACTGTGCTAATACTGCAAGTGATAAGTGATGATATTTTGGAGCCAGTCTTGTGGATAAAAAAAGTTCTTCTATAAGCATTTGGCTAAAAACTTTAAAGAGGGATACTGAACAGGAGATTCAGAAGAGAACAAACACTAGTCTAGCAACATCTCTTTGCTCTTTTATGACAATCCATTTTCTTTTTAACATTTCAACCCATTTTTATAGGCTAAACAGACTAAGCACTAGAGGTGCTGAACAAAGCAGTCACACCTGTCCTTATTTGCATATTTTCATACATGTAACCTTCCCATCATACTCTTCAAATTACTATTGTTATTCCTTTAAAAAAAGGTTCTTGGATAACCTGCACCACACAGAGACAGAGAATCTGCTGAGGGACACAAAATGGAATAAAAGGGATTTCAATCCAGGAGGTAAAGGAGGGTCTGAAATAAAATGCCAATTATCTGCACACATTTGCATGCCTAATGCTACTAACTTCTAATCTGGGGAACAGCAGGTGGAATCTCTACTTTTAAGTTCAGCTTCTACAGATGGTTCAAAATTCTGTACGCAAAAGGATATCAATTTTTCCTAAATTTCAGAACAGAGCACTGTAGAAGGCATAGGACAAAGGGCTGCAAACTACAAAAGACTCCGAAGTACAGGACAAGCTCAGGTATTTGAAATCCATTTGCAGCTACCCTTAAAACAACACAAAACACTAATATGTTTGAGTTTCAGATGCAAGTCATACATCTGAGATGAGAATGAGGTTGTAGGTCACAAAGCTGTCTCAGTACGGGGTTCAAATATAAACATACATAAACTGGCTTACATGTCAGACTGGAAAGATTTAGTACCTTGACATGTTCTGAAAAATATATAGGAACACCAAAAGCAATAAATATAAACCAAAAAGTGGCAATCATATAAAGTCCTGAGAGTTTAATATTAATAGAAGAATCTCAAATTTACACATTTTTCCCTTGGCATAAAATCCAGACTCCAATTTGCTGGAATGTGTTAAGCTATAACAGAAAAAAATGTTACAGAAAATGTAAGTCTCTATATTCCTTTCCTATTTGCATACAATTATTTAGGTTATGTTATAGTACATAGGAAAATAGAAAAACAATAGGAAGAACTGCGGTAATGTTGATTCAGAGCCAGTGAAAATTAATGCATGTGGCATTCAGCCTAGCCTTTGACTTTCAGATAGCTTTAAGGCCAAGCCCAAAAGAGAAATCATTCATACCGGCATAATGAAGTAATGCAGTCAAGATCAGAGTTCGTTTACCTCACACTCATCTCAACAAGAATATGTGCCCTTCCCAAATAGAAATAAGTACTAACAATACTAACTAGCCTACTGATGTTCCTTTCAAAAGCAGTCCTAAGGAAATACAATGGAAATGAGTGCAGAGGCTCTCTCCTCCCTGCCACATAAAAATATAATAACGCACTTCAAACAATCTAGAATTTCACATAAGTTGAAACAACGTACTTTTCTTCTTTATATGCCAACTGTGTTCAAAAAGACATATCCAATACTTTCACTCATCAGCGCAAAAGTAGCAGTACTTCCAGGAGCTTTTGCACTTCATAAATTAAGAGCTGAAATGGGGGAGGGTAAGCGAGATGGTATACTCATGCAAGTGAAGGCATGTAGTGTTAACAGATGAAAAAAAAAGCTAAAACATTCACAAATAAAAAATAGTGTTTACCAGACACATGAAAAACAGTGAATTGGGTTTGTGTGTTTTGTTCTCTATGACACTAGGAAAAAAAAATAGATAAAAAGTATACTAGGTGTTCATAAAAGGTAGAACAGTTTTTTAAAGTTAGTCTTATAGTTATTTTTCAAGCCCTTAGTTTTAAACTCTAATGTTTTATGTGCCGTTATTTTGCTTTTACTGCAAAAGGAAGAGCTGGCTTCCAAAGATAAAGGAGATTTTTGGTAAATGGTGAAGGTACAGAAATAAATGACCCACTTGGCTAGTGTGTAATTACACTGGCTGAGATTGTAACAATCTATCACATGAAGGAGGATGACACCACGCTAAGGGGTTAGTCAAAGGAGATAGCCTTTGACTAACTACTGGACACAGACGATCGATACTCCACAGATATTGTTCTCTCAAAAAAACAATTGAGCTCTAAAAAAAAGTTTGAAAATGGATTCCCCCTTTCCTCCCAGATACCGATCAGAGACTCATCTTGACCTTATTCTGGAAAAGCAATGCTTTCTTAAACAGGTAGATGAAACAAATATATCCTTCAGTATCCTGAAAAGCATTTTTACATGGAGGAGTTTTGCTATGAGCTCATTTTCAGCTTTTTTTGTTTGGACCTGCTACTGTAATCGATAAATTAGAAAGCACGTATTTACTGAGAATGAGCCTACCATTACATGTTTTGCATCTCTCATTAACAGCATAAAGAAATCCAATAAGAACAGGTAGGCAGAGAGCGTAGACTGTGAGGCTGTAAGTAATGAGTCTGCATTGAACTAACGCCCATTACTTACGTCTTGTTGTGATGAATACATGGCACGTAACCGAGTTGCCCAAAACGTTCAAGTTAAAGATGCATAGAGTTTCTTGCTTTCAGCTGGGAAAACAGGGACTTCTATAATATGCATTAGTACCTCAGGGATCTGTCCTGTTTAACATCCATGACCTGGAGGACCAACTGAGAGCACTCTCGTCAAGTTTGTATGTGACACCAACTTGCAGGGGGACCAGCCAATACGCTCAAGGGCAGAGCTGCTGTTCAAAGGGACCTTGACAGGAGGGAGGAAAAGGCTGACAGGAACCTTACAACATTCAGGGCAAGTGTAAATCCCTACACCCAGGAAGGGACAACCCCTTGCAACAATGTTGGCTGGGACTGACTGGCTGGGGAGCAGCTCTGCTGAAGGGGCTCTTGGGATGCCAACAACATCCTGGGCTGCATTAAGTGGAGCACAGCCAGGAGACTGAGAGAAATGATTATCCCCATTTAGTCAGCACTCATTAGCTTGCATCTAGACAGTCTGTGCTCCCCAAAGAGAAAGGTCATTGATAATGTGAAATGGGCCAGCATAGGGCCCCCGAGGTGGTTGGGTCGGGAGCACATGCCCCATGAAGAGTGGCTGAGGAAACTGGGCTTGCTAAAGCTGGAGAAGAGAAGGTCTGGGGAGGACATAAACCACTTGCCCTCAAGATGAAGCTAGGCTTCAAAGCAGTGTGTGGTGGCAGGATGAGAAACAATAGGCACGTATTGAAACAGTGAAGTTCCAATGGCATTGGACTTTAGCTTTAACTATTACAACTGTCAGGCAGGGGAACAGGCCACCCAGAGAGGCTGTGCAGTCTCCATCCTTGGAAGCTTTCAAGACCCAACTGGAAAAAGCCCTTAGCCACCTGGTCTATTCTCACAGCTGATCCTGTTTCAAGGGTCAGCTAGATGACCTCCTAAAGTCCCTTGCAATCTGAATTATTTTATGATTCCATTAGAAATTTTAATACTAATAGAAAAGATTTTAAGAGGAAAAAAAAAAAAACAAAAACTTTTTGAGCCAAACTGAAATAGAAACATTCCAGCAACAAAGAAAGCCAGTCTGGGGATTTTTGAATTATGATAATGTTTGAATGACTTCTATTTTACCAAATCACAGCAGAAAATTATCAGAATAAGTACTACTAAGCAACCTTCTACCTCAAAAATACTTGAGATTATATACATGTGAGTGTTCTTTTAATTACATAACCCTAAACTGCCTGTTGAAGAAACATTTGGCTAAGTCATGTACCAAATAACTCAATAATAGCTTTTGCACTTTATCTTGGGGACAAGTTCGTTAGAAAAGAGAGCACACATCTATACAATATTTTTTTTAATTCAACAATCTAAAATATAGAAGAGCAATATAAAAACTGCTATTACAAACCTGCTAACTGATCATTAAGTTAGTTCTATTTACATTCACATTTTTACCTATCTTACCATGTTCTGAAAACTAAATGAATATACAATTTATGTCTTCAATATTAAAAATATCCCAAATTATTATGGATAAGTCAGCATGCCACTGTCCGCTCATAGGAATCTAATCACAAAATATCAAAAATCAGATACGTTAAAGATATGCTCTAAGAGATTTGTTACAAGAGACAAGTTATTCTCCTTATTAACAGATATTTATATTACTGAAACTGACAATGTGAAGCCATAAAAACTCACTTCAATGTAATGGCAAAGCACGTATGGGTTTCAATTATACGCAGTATCTCTTTTCAGGAGACTATAGCAGCAAATGCACTCTGAATTTCCAGGTTAAAAATGGGAAGTATAGGGAGAAAGAGGGAGAAAGAGGGAGAAAGAGGGAGAAAGAGGGAGAAAGAGGGAGAAAGAGGGAGAAAGAGGGAGAAAGAGGGAGAAAGAGGGAGAAAGAGGGAGAAAGAGGGAGAAAGAGGGAGAAAGAGGGAGAAAGAGGGAGAAAGAGGGAGAAAGAGGGAGAAAGAGGGAGAAAGAGGGAGAAAGAGGGAGAAAGAGGGAGAAAGAGGGAGAAAGAGGGAGAAAGAGGGAGAAAGAGGGAGAACAGCCAAAGAAAGAAGCGCAACCTGTACAGCCACAGTTTCCTAGAAATGCATGCTGTGGGAATTAGAAAAACCATATAAAAAAAAGCTGCTTATTTAAAAAAAAAAAAGCACTTGAGAGTAGAGGCAACATCTGCCCTCTGTTCATGTTGATTGCTGCCTTGCCCTTTCCTTTAGGGCCTAATATAAGTGGGGAAAAACAAACGAGAAAAACAAAACCCGAAACTAATGAAAACACATGATGCAGAAGCTGGTGTAAATGAAACAGCACTGAACGTATCTAGCACATAAAAGACATGCTGCTGTTTCAGTAGGCGGGGTTAAACTAAGACATTAGTCACAAATGCCTATGTATTTCCAAATGATGATGCTGACTACTTTGTTTTGTCTAGGATTTCATACAAAAATAGCTAGCTGTTAATTTTCTACTGTACAGAAACATACAGTAGTGCTGGCACAGCTGTAGACAAGCACACCCCCAGTAGGAGAAACAGATGTTTTTACCCTAACTTGTTAGTTACGACCAGCTTCCCCTTTCCTAGCTCCTGTCTACATTGCTCCACAGAAGGTTCCAAACCAACTCATGAACTAGAGCCGCTTTGCCTCATATATGTTTAGGTAGTTAGAAAACTACCAAACCTGGCTTCAATATATGAAGCAGTAAGTACTGTCTGTACATGATGTAGTGTCTTCACCTCCTGGATTGGCACCTGTCAGTGCCCCTGAACATAAGACCCTAAACAGCTCTGCATGCTTGGCAAGGCTGGAGAAAGAAGAGACACACTCTCCACTTGAACCAAAAATCTACTTGTCAGTGAACACTTGGTCTTATTTTTACACATTATTTTTATAACAGAAGCAATAAATATTTGAATTGCAGCAAAAAAAAACAAACTTTAAATTTAACTAATTAACTAGACGAACAGAAGGCAGAAAGACAACCTCAGACAAAGCCAGGCACCCACGGTAGGAAATGCATGTTAGCAAGAAGACATTCATAGGTCTGTAACCTAGCAAACAGAAAGGCAAATAGCACCAAACACACTGCTAAGTATATGCAAACAGAACATCCAGCATATATATTGAGTACAACCTCCTCCAGTTGAGAACAGGATATTGACTGAAGTGAATTCTAGCATATATTACTTTTCCATATAGCCAGAAAACACAGACTGCTATACAGTTAACAATATTCAAAACTACTAAACTACTGTACTGTTCTCCTCAAATTTCTCCAATGCACCACTAAACAGATGCTGTCTAAATTTACACTTCAGCTAGGGAAAACCTAGATTTCATTACATAGTATTTATAAGCTATGTAATAAACCCCCAAAATCTTCAAAGAGCAAAACATTGTAGTGAATACCAGTTTCAGGTCTGAAAAGGATGATTTTATGTACTTACATAAACCCATCAAACACAGAGTCTCAACTCTGCTTGAACCGGAAACCAGTTTTAGCAGCCACTTTTGTCCCCTTCTAACTGGAATCGAAAGAGTTTGCATTCTTCCTCAACTTGAACCAGAGCAGCTGGCCTGCACTCATGGAATTTAAGCACCTTCCCACACACACAACTGACTCAACTCCTTGGGTCAAAGGGAATCTAAAATGCTTCCAAATAAGAATTCTCTGTTACATCTCAATGTTGAGAACTTATTTTGTTAAGACACCAAGACAAAAGATAAAAAAACAATGAAGACAAGTATACCTTAGAACTAGAGAATGTGTTTCCACAGTATGTTACTTGATATAGATGCACGATGATTTAACCCATAAAGCTAATTTGAATCCTAAAAACATTAAGTATGCATAAGGCAAAATCAAAATGAGTTGACAAATCAGGCATAACCTTAGACTAACAAATCAACAGCAGTTGGTACATGTTCAGGTTTTCACATGTCCTTGCTTTTTCAATTATGCTGTTCCTTTTCGTAATTCATGGTGCTTTTCTACTTATTCTTTTCTGCTAATTCTGGACTGAGGATTTGGGGATATTACAAACTATCTTAAACACTAAGACAAAAAATCAGCTGCTGATAACCCACTTTTTTCTCTATTTTTAAATATTACCTAGACCTCCTTGAAGGATCAGATATATTCCCTCTTCTTAGTTAAGGATTAGTCTCACCGATATAAACAGTCAAATCCTTTACTTTTTAATGTGAAGTTTCTTGCCTTTCCTTTTTGCAAGCTGCAATAACCAAATCTGAAAGTATTATTAGTAGCATCCTGCCAGCCACTGGTAACTAATTCTTTATTCAGATGTAGGAAGCTGTTGCTACCCTTTAGTACAGATTATAAGAATCTGTACTGTTTTAACATGCATTTAACTCAGCAATCAAAAAAAAAAAAAACCTCACTTAAATGTATATAAAATCAGAGAACATTAAGAATTCTCATGCCTCAAAAACAATTTTGTTTGTTTTTTATACTTTGTTTTTTGAGCTATATGTGGTTAAAGCAGCAAATTACCAGGCCTATGGAGAAGAAACAAAAACGTGTGTGGAAAAAATTTAAATATCTAATTCTTTTTCTTTATCTACTCAAGTAACCACACAGATTTTTCTAAAGTTACATATGAAAATAATCTGGGTCAGATTACAGCCCTAAAGAGATTTTTCATTTGTTACGCATTGCTGGAAAAAAAATATTTTTATACATATATATTTATATGTATTAACAGAACTCTGAAAACTTCAACTTTAGCAATGTTTGAAGGTTCATACAGCCAAGCAGCACCACAGCATATGGAAAACTTTACCAACGCTACTATACATTCAGCTATTCATATACATGTCACATTACTGTTATTCTTGTTAATCTCAACAACAATGTTTATCCTATGAAAAGTAAATGTTATCATAAGATGACTTTGTAATTATTCCTCTCACTTCTGTTTTGCACAGCACTTCCATTCTCTTTCAGATTCATCAGTTCAGACCCTCTCTGCAGTACTGGACTTAGCTTGCCTACGTCAAACAGTATTTCAGCATGAAGATTATTTCTACATCAAAGAAAACATTAACAGAATGGCATTTTTCAAAATTTGGATTCAGAAAATTGTTTTCATTATTGTAATCTGCCGTTCTTTTCTAGATCCATTCATTTTACAGTTTCTTTCTAAATAATTCTGTAACTAGCTAAAAACAGAAGTAAAAAAAGAAAAATAACAGCATGTGGAATAATTTCTAAGTAGTCATTCTAAAGCAATTAGAGAGCAACATAAACTCCAGAAAGCCTAAAACAAAAAACCTACTTTTATTTACATTGGTCCAGGGCTTTTGACTGTTTATTATATTCTCTGAAAATCTTATTCTCACCAGGTTGTCAAGATACCACCTCCTTGAGTCTTACCACTGCTTCCCCTTCACCTTTTTCTTAAGTTCATCATACTGAAAAGATGTACCATGTTACTGGTACATAACTACACTGACATAAGCTCTAGTATGAGTACAGATGTATCAATAAAACTGTGATGTTGCTTACTGACCAGTCCAGCCTGCATGCCTTGCATGACTCCAATGATCTACATCAGTCAAGAACATGAGAACACACAATTTTTGACCAACACTGGCAGTAGCCTTGGCTGCTGATTCAACTACACAGGCTTGACAGACCTTGCCCAGAGGTCATTGAATTTGTTTAGGGAGCTGCCCTAAATTAAAGCAACAAAATTCCTAATTTCCGTTATAACCTGCAGACATACATATGACAATATTATCCTAGCACAAAAAACAAGAATATCAAAGTGTGGTATTTTTGAAGGGATAGAAAAATACAATATGGCTTTCCCATGTTAAAATACATAAAGCACCTAAACTTTGCTTATTCTTCCTGACCGAAAAAAAAATATATTGAATAAGCAATTGTCTGTTAGTGAGATATTGAAATACTACATTACTAGTTATATTTGCTTTTTTTTTTTTTTTAAGAATTAAAGAAAAAGGAAGTTAACTATCCCATCTTTCACCAGCACAAGTTTAATCTCTGCCATCTATACTTTACAAGTATAGCAATATACTGTTTTCAGAGATTTTGCCTAAGTTTATCACACCTCTGTCAGTGCTCTATCACATAGTGCAAAGCATCTGGTAGCTTACGTATAGCAGTTTGAACTAAAGCATCAAACTCATCTTTGCACCAGCAAGGCCAGGCTTTTTGACAGCATAGCAGCAATACTGAGACCACTCAGGCTGGGGGATAGCTTGTTTGTTTTGTCATCGCTACATTG